>NW_025726918.1:27500-30000 GCF_021461385.2 Schistocerca piceifrons | reverse complement strand
ACGGGGTCCGCCTCGGGATGCACGAGCACGCACGAGGCGGTCGCACGCCTTCAGCTCGCCCCACCGGCAGGACGTCCCACGATACATGCCAGTTAAACACCGACGGGCGGTGAACCAACAGCGTGGGACACAAATCCAACTACGAGCTTTTTAACCGCAACAACTTTAATATACGCTATTGGAGCTGGAATTACCGCGGCTGCTGGCACCAGACTTGCCCTCCAATAGATACTCGTTAAAGGATTTAAAGTGTACTCATTCCGATTACGGGGCCTCGGATGAGTCCCGTATCGTTATTTTTCGTCACTACCTCCCCGTGCCGGGAGTGGGTAATTTGCGCGCCTGCTGCCTTCCTTGGATGTGGTAGCCGTTTCTCAGGCTCCCTCTCCGGAATCGAACCCTGATTCCCCGTTACCCGTTACAACCATGGTAGGCGCAGAACCTACCATCGACAGTTGATAAGGCAGACATTTGAAAGATGCGTCGCCGGTACGAGGACCGTGCGATCAGCCCAAAGTTATTCAGAGTCACCAAGGCAAACGGACCGGACGAGCCGACCGATTGGTTTTGATCTAATAAAAGCGTCCCTTCCATCTCTGGTCGGGACTCTGTTTGCATGTATTAGCTCTAGAATTACCACAGTTATCCAAGTAACGTGGGTACGATCTAAGGAACCATAACTGATTTAATGAGCCATTCGCGGTTTCACCTTAATGCGGCTTGTACTGAGACATGCATGGCTTAATCTTTGAGACAAGCATATGACTACTGGCAGGATCAACCAGGGAGCTGCGTCAACTAGAGCTGAGCAGCCGGCCGCCCGGGAGTGTGTCCCGGGGGCCCGCGCGAACACGCAAGCGTCCGCTCAATCATTCTGCAAACAGGAGGAGGCTGAGCTCCCCTGCACAATACACCTCGAAACCCTCTCAGGTCCCGGCGGCGCGCAGCGCCGTCCCAAGTACTTGGTCGGGTTCGAGAGAGGCGCAATCGCCCGGAGTTAGGCGAGTAGACGCTTTCGGTGCGACCACCCGTGCTCCCAACTGAGCTTGCCGCTGCCGACAGAGGCCCGGGAGCGTGCTGTCGTGGCATTGCCGGCGGGAGACAACACGCGCCACCTACGGTGACCGGCAGCTCCAACGCCAGCGCCACAGAAGGACAAAAGCCCCACTTGGGTGCCGAAGCGAACTCTCCCAGCACAGCGCACGCGCCAACACATCCGCACAGCTGCGATACAAACCACCAGCGAGAACCGCTGGGGCGACCGAGCAGCAGACGGCGTCGCGGCGCCGAGCGCCGGGCGGCGGCGCATCCTCAACGCACACAGTCCTCAATCGGACCAGCACACTGAAGATGTCCACCGCGCTTCGCACCGGGCCCGCGAGGACCTACTTTGGCCGCACGGCGCCGCGCGCAGGGTGCGCCGGCGCGCAGCTGCGACGCCTGCCGCGTCCGTCGGCCGGCGCGCCTGCCACTGGCCGCCCCCACCAGCCGGCTGTAGCGCGTGCGCCCACGCACCGCGCGGCCAGCACGCCGGGAGGCGCCCCCTCACCGGCCGGGGACGGTCCCACCCAGCCACCGCCGCGTATCGCTTCACACCCAGATGCCGTTCAGTTTCGTCGGCATGGTGGGTATCGCTGGAACAACCGGTTAGTACCTCAACCTATCGTCGCCATCACCGATTCACCCCTAGCGAGAACAACCGCACCACAACAGGTTACCATTTGTTCATTTGCGTAACTTCACCAGAAAACGCAGGCGTCCATCGCCATTTGCAACTTCAACGATTATTGCATGCCTGTGTCAGGTGTCACGCCACACTACGTCTGCCCACATACACGCAACAAAATGTGCACGCCTAGACAATACGTGGAAGGTGGCCCCCGTACGTATGCGATGTCCATTGCTCGAACGACTGTCAACCGGCCTCTGTAGCATGTCGCAGATATGGAACGCGGTGCACCATGCCATCACGGTGTGTGAGGAGAGACGACTAGGTCCGAATACATCAACAGACAGCTCATGCTGATCGCCATCCACGGCGTCCGTTCCTCCCACACGTCTCTATGGCGTACCACACTGCAATCCAGCTCTCATAGGGAGACGACACGTAGCTGCGTGCACAATATTTGCACTGTATGGTCCGCCGTTTTTGGGCGCAGTCGTTGTGCGGTCACACATGTGCCACGATGTATCATTCAGTACATAAGGACGAATGTGCAGTACAGATTGTGGTTCACGCGTACGACATCAGCGGACAGTTGACACAGGCCGCACCACAACGTAGCCTGAGTACGTCGCATGCGAAGGGCATTGAACATGCAAACTTCTCACCAACCAGCTTGCGAAGGCAGGGGGCAAGGTGGGGACGTGGGGAGGGGCGGCATGTACGTCCTGCTGCCATCCACATTACAGTGTACAGCAGGAGCATGTGGAAAGTGAGCAAGACTTGCAAGGTGTTTAACATGAAGCGATACACAGGGGTGCGGGCAGTGCGAGTAGC
>NW_025726918.1:15000-17500 GCF_021461385.2 Schistocerca piceifrons | reverse complement strand
TCAATCGGACCAGCACACTGAAGATGTCCACCGCGCTTCGCACCGGGCCCGCGAGGACCTACTTTGGCCGCACGGCGCCGCGCGCAGGGTGCGCCGGCGCGCAGCTGCGACGCCTGCCGCGTCCGTCGGCCGGCGCGCCTGCCACTGGCCGCCCCCACCAGCCGGCTGTAGCGCGTGCGCCCACGCACCGCGCGGCCAGCACGCCGGGAGGCGCCCCCTCACCGGCCGGGGACGGTCCCACCCAGCCACCGCCGCGTATCGCTTCACACCCAGATGCCGTTCAGTTTCGTCGGCATGGTGGGTATCGCTGGAACAACCGGTTAGTACCTCAACCTATCGTCGTCATCACCGATTCACCCCTAGCGAGAACAACCGCACCACAACAGGTTACCATTTGTTCATTTGCGTAACTTCACCAGAAAACGCAGGCGTCCATCGCCATTTGCAACTTCAACGATTATTGCATGCCTGTGTCAGGTGTCACGCCACACTACGTCTGCCCACATACACGCAACAAAATGTGCACGCCTAGACAATACGTGGAAGGTGGCCCCCGTACGTATGCGATGTCCATTGCTCGAACGACTGTCAACCGGCCTCTGTAGCATGTCGCAGATATGGAACGCGGTGCACCATGCCATCACGGTGTGTGAGGAGAGACGACTAGGTCCGAATACATCAACAGACAGCTCATGCTGATCGCCATCCACGGCGTCCGTTCCTCCCACACGTCTCTATGGCGTACCACACTGCAATCCAGCTCTCATAGGGAGACGACACGTAGCTGCGTGCACAATATTTGCACTGTATGGTCCGCCGTTTTTGGGCGCAGTCGTTGTGCGGTCACACATGTGCCACGATGTATCATTCAGTACATAAGGACGAATGTGCAGTACAGATTGTGGTTCACGCGTACGACATCAGCGGACAGTTGACACAGGCCGCACCACAACGTAGCCTGAGTACGTCGCATGCGAAGGGCATTGAACATGCAAACTTCTCACCAACCAGCTTGCGAAGGCAGGGGGCAAGGTGGGGACGTGGGGAGGGGCGGCATGTACGTCCTGCTGCCATCCACATTACAGTGTACAGCAGGAGCATGTGGAAAGTGAGCAAGACTTGCAAGGTGTTTAACATGAAGCGATACACAGGGGTGCGGGCAGTGCGAGTAGCGAACTATATTGCGAGGGTTGCGGGTGGGCAACACTACAGTAATTGAACGAGTCGTATAACAATTACAGAGCAGGTTTAGGCGACAACGTGGGTTACGTTAAGGCGACAACATGGGTTAGGTTAAGGCACAACATGGGTTAGGTTAAGGCACAACATGGGTTAGGTTAAGGCACAACATGGGTTAGGTTAAGGCACAACATGGGTTAGGTTAAGGCACAACATGGGTTAGGTTAAGGCACAACATGGGTTAGGTTAAGGCACAACATGGGTTAGGTTAAGGCACAACATGGGTTAGGTTGAGGCACAACATGGGTTAGGTTAAGGCACAACATGGGTTAGGTTGAGGCACAACATGGGTTAGGTTGAGGCACAACATGGGTTAGGTTGAGGCACAACATGGGTTAGGTTAAGGTACAACATGGGTTAGGTTAAGGTACAACATGGGTTAGGTTAAGGTACAACATGGGTTAGGTTAAGGTACAACATGGGTTAGGTTAAGGTACAACATGGGTTAGGTTAAGGTACAACATAGGTTAGGTTAAGGTACAACATAGGTTAGGTTAAGGTACAACATAGGTTAGGTTAAGGTACAACATAGGTTAGGTTAAGGTACAACATAGGTTAGGTTAAGGTACAACATAGGTTAGGTTAAGGTACAACATAGGTTAGGTTAGGTTAGGTTAGGTTACACGTTGTTGTACGGAAAGGTGTAGGGGGGGGGGGGGCGGGGGCGGCAGGTTCGTTGATAGTGATTATAGTAAGTGAATGCTTGTGACATGATCAGATTTGTCACGTCAGGATGCACCTTTGGCTTATTAGAGGCGGCGCTCCAATTCTATGCTTGTGTGAGACCTGTGTCTTTGACTCATGTCATTGTTTGTGCGCTGTGACAGGAGGTACTATTGTGATGTTGGGTGCACCGTTGTATAGGACATGTGTGGGTGTTGGTGCCTGGTCTGCGCAATGGTGGATGTCGAAAGGCTGGGATATTGTATTTTCCGCACGGACCTCCTGGTCTGGTTGTGATAGTGTGGATTGTGTAATGTGGCGGAGAAGATGCACTGGATGTTGTTCCATGCTGGTGCTTACATATTGTATGTGCGCCTGTTAGAAGCAGAGAGTGGTGCGTGATCAGAGTGTCTGGCTGACGTGTGGTTCCCATTTTGGGCAGACTCTTTCAGCATGTATACGGACAGTTGTGTATATTTGCTGTAGTTTGATGGCTCTGCATTGATTACTAATCAGCGCCGTGTGTACGGGTAATCTGGTTCCAGTCCAAAATGTTCCATCTGTGTACATTAGTGACAAAGACTCCCCCCATGCAGTG
>NW_025726918.1:5000-7500 GCF_021461385.2 Schistocerca piceifrons | reverse complement strand
AAATCCAACTACGAGCTTTTTAACCGCAACAACTTTAATATACGCTATTGGAGCTGGAATTACCGCGGCTGCTGGCACCAGACTTGCCCTCCAATAGATACTCGTTAAAGGATTTAAAGTGTACTCATTCCGATTACGGGGCCTCGGATGAGTCCCGTATCGTTATTTTTCGTCACTACCTCCCCGTGCCGGGAGTGGGTAATTTGCGCGCCTGCTGCCTTCCTTGGATGTGGTAGCCGTTTCTCAGGCTCCCTCTCCGGAATCGAACCCTGATTCCCCGTTACCCGTTACAACCATGGTAGGCGCAGAACCTACCATCGACAGTTGATAAGGCAGACATTTGAAAGATGCGTCGCCGGTACGAGGACCGTGCGATCAGCCCAAAGTTATTCAGAGTCACCAAGGCAAACGGACCGGACGAGCCGACCGATTGGTTTTGATCTAATAAAAGCGTCCCTTCCATCTCTGGTCGGGACTCTGTTTGCATGTATTAGCTCTAGAATTACCACAGTTATCCAAGTAACGTGGGTACGATCTAAGGAACCATAACTGATTTAATGAGCCATTCGCGGTTTCACCTTAATGCGGCTTGTACTGAGACATGCATGGCTTAATCTTTGAGACAAGCATATGACTACTGGCAGGATCAACCAGGGAGCTGCGTCAACTAGAGCTGAGCAGCCGGCCGCCCGGGAGTGTGTCCCGGGGGCCCGCGCGAACACGCAAGCGTCCGCTCAATCATTCTGCAAACAGGAGGAGGCTGAGCTCCCCTGCACAATACACCTCGAAACCCTCTCAGGTCCCGGCGGCGCGCAGCGCCGTCCCAAGTACTTGGTCGGGTTCGAGAGAGGCGCAATCGCCCGGAGTTAGGCGAGTAGACGCTTTCGGTGCGACCACCCGTGCTCCCAACTGAGCTTGCCGCTGCCGACAGAGGCCCGGGAGCGTGCTGTCGTGGCATTGCCGGCGGGAGACAACACGCGCCACCTACGGTGACCGGCAGCTCCAACGCCAGCGCCACAGAAGGACAAAAGCCCCACTTGGGTGCCGAAGCGAACTCTCCCAGCACAGCGCACGCGCCAACACATCCGCACAGCTGCGATACAAACCACCAGCGAGAACCGCTGGGGCGACCGAGCAGCAGACGGCGTCGCGGCGCCGAGCGCCGGGCGGCGGCGCATCCTCAACGCACACAGTCCTCAATCGGACCAGCACACTGAAGATGTCCACCGCGCTTCGCACCGGGCCCGCGAGGACCTACTTTGGCCGCACGGCGCCGCGCGCAGGGTGCGCCGGCGCGCAGCTGCGACGCCTGCCGCGTCCGTCGGCCGGCGCGCCTGCCACTGGCCGCCCCCACCAGCCGGCTGTAGCGCGTGCGCCCACGCACCGCGCGGCCAGCACGCCGGGAGGCGCCCCCTCACCGGCCGGGGACGGTCCCACCCAGCCACCGCCGCGTATCGCTTCACACCCAGATGCCGTTCAGTTTCGTCGGCATGGTGGGTATCGCTGGAACAACCGGTTAGTACCTCAACCTATCGTCGCCATCACCGATTCACCCCTAGCGAGAACAACCGCACCACAACAGGTTACCATTTGTTCATTTGCGTAACTTCACCAGAAAACGCAGGCGTCCATCGCCATTTGCAACTTCAACGATTATTGCATGCCTGTGTCAGGTGTCACGCCACACTACGTCTGCCCACATACACGCAACAAAATGTGCACGCCTAGACAATACGTGGAAGGTGGCCCCCGTACGTATGCGATGTCCATTGCTCGAACGACTGTCAACCGGCCTCTGTAGCATGTCGCAGATATGGAACGCGGTGCACCATGCCATCACGGTGTGTGAGGAGAGACGACTAGGTCCGAATACATCAACAGACAGCTCATGCTGATCGCCATCCACGGCGTCCGTTCCTCCCACACGTCTCTATGGCGTACCACACTGCAATCCAGCTCTCATAGGGAGACGACACGTAGCTGCGTGCACAATATTTGCACTGTATGGTCCGCCGTTTTTGGGCGCAGTCGTTGTGCGGTCACACATGTGCCACGATGTATCATTCAGTACATAAGGACGAATGTGCAGTACAGATTGTGGTTCACGCGTACGACATCAGCGGACAGTTGACACAGGCCGCACCACAACGTAGCCTGAGTACGTCGCATGCGAAGGGCATTGAACATGCAAACTTCTCACCAACCAGCTTGCGAAGGCAGGGGGCAAGGTGGGGACGTGGGGAGGGGCGGCATGTACGTCCTGCTGCCATCCACATTACAGTGTACAGCAGGAGCATGTGGAAAGTGAGCAAGACTTGCAAGGTGTTTAACATGAAGCGATACACAGGGGTGCGGGCAGTGCGAGTAGCGAACTATATTGCGAGGGTTGCGGGTGGGCAACACTACAGTAATTGAACGAGTCGTATAACAATTACAGAGCAGGTTTAGGCGACAACGTGGGTTACGTTAAGGCGACAACATGGGTTAGGTTAAGGCACAA
>NW_025726917.1:0-53656 GCF_021461385.2 Schistocerca piceifrons | reverse complement strand
CCGCAAACACACAGGGCCAAACCACGCAAGCAAATAATCACCGCCTCTCGCACAACAACACACAGCCCGCCATCTCCGTCGCGATCGATACAACGACACACAATAACAAACACAAACGAAGCAGCTCCACACACAGCCAGCCACATGACACGTTTCCTTTCCTTCTCCCCTCCCAGTCACATCACGTCGCTCAAACGGAAAGAAAGAAACAAACAAACAACACAGACTCTTTCGCACTTTTCAACTTCCGAACAGTGTGGTGGCCCTGAAAAGGGCCGTTTTCTAGTCTCTCCCACCCACAAGCACGGCCGCGGGAAGGCCAGCGCCCGCTGCGACGCAGCCTAACCGCCGAAACCGTACAGGGTGCGCCCCTGCCTCTTCAGGGCGTACACCACGTCCATGGCCGTCACAGTCTTGCGCTTGGCGTGCTCAGTGTACGTCACCGCGTCGCGGATCACGTTCTCCAGGAACACCTTCAGCACCCCGCGGGTCTCCTCGTAGATCAGACCAGAGATGCGCTTCACGCCGCCCCTGCGAGCCAGGCGGCGGATGGCGGGCTTCGTGATGCCCTGGATGTTGTCGCGCAACACCTTGCGGTGCCGCTTGGCGCCACCCTTGCCGAGCCCCTTTCCTCCCTTGCCGCGGCCTGTCATCCTTCCTTCCTCGGGCAAAGCAACAACGTGCACAAACAGCAGCTGCAGCGGCTGGCGAGTCGGCTACGGTCTGCGCCCAGCGCGCCCGCCGCCCCCCTATATAGACTCTGGCCCGCCCTCCCCCCACCACGCGCAACCGAGGGCATATAAGCGCAGCACGGAGGCGCGCGGGCCCGTTGTCAAGGCAGCACCGGACGCCGCGCCGCACCTAACCTCCACGCACGCCGCTCCGCTACCGCTATGGCCCGCACAAAGCAAACGGCCCGCAAGTCCACCGGCGGAAAGGCGCCGCGCAAACAGCTCGCCACCAAGGCGGCGAGGAAGAGCGCGCCCGCCACCGGAGGCGTCAAGAAGCCCCACCGCTACAGGCCGGGCACCGTCGCCCTGCGAGAAATCAGGCGCTACCAGAAGAGCACAGAGCTGCTCATCCGCAAGCTGCCATTCCAGCGCCTAGTGCGCGAGATCGCCCAGGACTTCAAGACCGACCTGCGCTTCCAGAGCTCCGCAGTCATGGCCCTGCAGGAGGCCAGCGAGGCCTACCTCGTCGGCCTCTTCGAAGACACCAACCTGTGCGCAATCCACGCCAAGCGCGTCACCATCATGCCCAAGGACATCCAGCTCGCGCGCCGCATCCGCGGCGAGCGCGCCTAAACCGCGCCGCGGCACCGCACCGCACAAACAAAAACGGCCCTTTTCAGGGCCACTAACATCTCTCCGTCGCGAGCAAACTTTGTCGGTCGCCTGCCTCTCGCCCCGCAACCCAAAAACAACAACCACCACTTCCCGTCCGCCCGCCACACCCGCTCACTCTGCCTGCCTGCTAGCAGCGCGCAACAATCACACATCATCCCTCCCCGGCGCTCAAAGCGCACAATACCCAACGGCCGACGTCACACCGCACGGGTGGCTGGCCGGCCGCCGCTTTCGTTTCGAAAACAAAAACAACCCGCACTCCACTCCGACGGCCAACGGCCAGGCAGGCGCGCTCGCTCGCTCGCTCGCTCTCCAACGCCACCGAAATCCCCGCCGACTCCTTCCACATCTCAACGTGCCCCCCGTTGCAAAACATAACACACACACACACACACACAAAGGAACAAAACAAAGACCAGACACGACTCGACAAGACAGACATCCGAGAAGAACGAACGCAGGCAAGCCAACCAACGTATTCAAACAAAACAACGTGACAGAAAACCAACCGTCGGCCGCCGCCACAAACACGGCGACAATCAACCACGACGACAACAACAACAACACCGCTTACCGCTACCGCCGCCCACACCCGCCACCGACCCCCGCAATCCATCCACCACGGCACGCAAACAGCATCCCCCACGGGCATACACAAAGACACCCACACCAAACGCAACACGACAATCAAAACCTTCCCCGACGTGCTTTGATGGCCCTGAGAAGGGCCGTTTTGGGCCGCGCGTCTCTTGCGCGCCACTAGACGACGACGGGGGGTGGGGACGACGGAGTCAAGCGCCAAACCCTTCCTTTCTCCCATCTCTTTCTCCTCTACTCTACTCTACTCTACTTCTTCTTCTTGGGCGAAGCCTTCGCCTTAGACGGCGTCGTCGCCTTCTTCGGGCGCGGCGCCTTCGGCTTCTTCGTCGGAACCTTGGCGGCCTTCTTCGCCTTCGACGGCGACTTGGCCTTGGCCGGCTTGGCCGCAGCCGCCTTCTTCGCACCCGCGGGAGCGGCCGACGCCGCAGACGCCTTCTTGGCGGCGCCCGCCTTCCGACCGGTCGCCGCCTTCACGCCACCAGCCTTCTTTGCGCCGGCCGCACGGGCGCCCTTCTTCTCCTTGCTGGCCGGAGCGGCGCGCTTCTTCTTGGCACCGCCAGCACGGGCCTTGCCGCCCTCGGCCGCCCCCCCGCCGCCGGCGCCGGCAAGCTTGAACGAGCCGGACGCGCCCTTCCCCTTCGTCTGCACCAGCTCGCCCGCCACGACGGCCGACTTGAGGTACTTCTTGATAAACGGCGCCAGCTTCTCCGCGTCCAGCTTGTAGTGCGCGGCTATGTACTTCTTGATCGCCTGCAGCGACGACCCGCCGCGCTCCTTCAGACTCTTGATGGCGGCCGTCACCATCTCAGAGGTGCGCGGGTGCGCAGGCTTGGCGCGCGGCTTCTTCGCAGACGACGCAGACTTGGCCTTCTTCGTAGTGCCGGTGGCGGCGGGTGCCGCAGCAGTCTCGTTCGTAGCCGCCTGATCTGCCATTTCGACGACGCGCGTAACACACAGCGAGAGCGAGAGCGAGCGGGACGGACGGCAGGCACGCAAGCACAGCACAGCACAGCACAGCAGCAGAGCAGAGAATCACAAGGCCCAGCCAGTGTCGCGGGCGGGCGCGGACGGCCGAGAGAGCGGCCGCCACTCTGCGCGCCGCCGCGCCGCGCCTCCCGCGCTTGCTACCGCCCAACGTCCGACAGCCTGTGCGGAGCAGCCCCAAACCTGCGCCACAACCGCCCGCGCCTTTCAAACCACCGAGGATGGGGCTACACACAGCCACACCACAGTCGCCAACCAGTCGCCACGGCAGCGCCGCAAACCACGGCCAAACTGCAGCTACCGCGCGCTACAGCCTGGGTCGGCCCGCCGAGAATCGCCGCCCCCGCCCAAATGCCGCCCCCACAGCCCCAGCCGACGACCCGCCACAATGGCCAAACCTTCGGCAAAACTCCCACACCGTCGCCGCGGCAGCCCGGCCAGCGCGGCCGGCGCCACAGCCACACAAGCCGAGGCGTGCGGCGATGACGGCCGTGCAAACGCGCCTCCGCCGCCCCATCGCCTTCCGTCGCCCTCCCGCCGTTTCCCGATCGGCCCGCAGCCGTCGGGCCACATCGCGCGCCGTCCTCCTCCTCTCGCCCGCCAACATTCACAGCCGTTTCTCAACAATTGCCCGCCGCAAACGGACGCCGCCTGCGCAACAGGCGCCGCCGCCCCTCGCCGCTTCCGACCCAACCCCTCGACCGAGGCAAACCGCAATCCGAATCTACAGACCAACCCAATCTGCCGTCAGCACACACGACAGCCGACCTTACACGTTACGCGTTACACATTACGTTTACACGTCTAGGTTGGGTTACGTTAGGTTAGGTGGACGTGGGTTAGGTTAAGGGGACTTGGGTTAGGTTAAGCGTCAAACTTAGGTTAAGCATTCAAACACGTCAGGCGTCAGAGGTTAGGTTAGGTTAGGTTAGGTTAGGTTAGGTTACACGTTAGGTTAAGGGGTCAGTGCTAGGCTAAGAAGCGTCAAACGTAGGTTACAAAAGCGTTCAAACCGTGAGGCGTGAGCCGGACAGCTTACCTTACGTAGACGTTAGGGGCTCACAGGCTGAGCTCACCTCGCCACACCACAGGGTTAGGTTCGGTTCGCTCGGCTCAGCGTAAAGCGCCGAGGTCAGGGTTGCGTTCGTTCACCTTCGGGCGCCACACTTTCGGTTGAAAGGTCGCGACGGGACGACGTCGGCAGGCACGCCGCAAACGAACAAAAACGTACAGACGACGTCGAAAACCGCCGACAGACGGGGGAGCAGCACGACCACGACCAGATACCGAGCGCGAACGAGACACACGCGAACCACCCCCACCGGCCAAAGGGCACCACACAACAACCCAGAGCACCACGTGTCCACACCAGAGCAACCCGCCGCTCACGCGACATGGCTGGCACCGAAGGGCAACCGCCCGCAACTGCGCTTTCCGCGCCGGCCCGGATGCACGTCGTGCTACAACAACACCACTACCGTACACAGCCGCTGTTCACAACATCACTATCATGCGCGCCCGCGGCTCGCCGCCGTCGCAGTCGCAGCCCCGACGCCAGCGCTTTTGCACCACCATTCACACGCACCGCAACACAGCCGAACAAAACAAACACCACACAACAACAGCAACAACGCCGCCGCCGCCGCCTCTACTTGTGCCGGCGACCCACCCCGCCGATGGCGCACCTTTCGCCAGCCGGCAATCGACACACACGCACGCACCCACCCACCCACCCACCCACCCACCCCCCGGGGCCCAGTGCAAAAAAAAAAAAAAAAACACACAAAAACAAAACGACACGGGAAGCGCACACCGCCACTTCGCGCGCACGCCACCAACCAGTCGTCGTCTCAAAATAACAAACAACAACCAAAATAAACTAACAACTAGGGCAACACAAAACAAAAACGCCTCGCACGAACCGCCCACAAAAAGGACAAGCACACGCACAGCCTCTGCTGACGACCACGACGCAGCGGCACGCTGCTCCTGTCCCGCGCCCCGCGCCCCACTCGATTCACAACTCACGCGACACCGTCAACGACGGGCTCGCTTCCCGCAACCTACCACCTTTCCGCCACGACGCACAGCCCCAGCCCCACCCGACGACGCCCGTGGCAACGACTGCACTTTCACCACCGCCTCCCCCTTCCCCCCCAAAACACACACACACACACCCAGCCAAAAACGCACTCGCGACCCACACATGCACGTGCATCGGCACACGCCAACCAGTCAACGTCGACAACCACACGCAAGGCTCGAAACGAAACCGGCGTCCTTCCACGTTGCCATCAAGCTACGCGACACAAGACACAAGGAACCAACACAACAGCCGGCCCCACTAATTCCCACTCTCACGCCGCAAAAAGCACACCGAAACCGCCAAACGCACGCACATTCCCCTTCGCACTGACAACGACCGGCTCTCGCTACCACACACCTCTCGGCAGCCGTTTCACGCCAATTCGCCACACCGCCCACACAGTCGACAAGCGCCCGCCCTGTACGGCACACGCAACGACGCAGCGCAGCAAAGGGCGCCCGCAACACATACCTCTCCGCCGCCCGACGCGCCAACCGCCACACCACACCGCCAGCCACTCGCAAATTGTGCACTGCCACCAGCCACACGTCCAACACGCCGCGCCGCCTCCGGCCACCCGCCAGGGGGCGCTCACGTTCGCGACAACAGCGCGGCCCGCCGGGCCGGGCCGAACCGAACCGAGCCGCCGCTGCTCTGCACTCGGCACGGCCACACCCTGCTGCAGACCGGGCTCGTCTCTCTGTACGCGTCTGCCTGCGCATCAACACAACACGACCTTTTTTTTTTTTTTTACCTCTCTCTACCGCCATCCCTTCTTCTCGCGTTTTACTCGTTGTTGCAGCAGCGGCGCACACCTACACATCCACAGCCCCAGCCGAGCCGGCCTCACCTCAGGGCCCGCCGCCAGCGTCTCCTCCTCGGGCACAGGTGCGGTGCTGTGGCCGCCCATCCAACCGCATTGCTGGCCGTCCAGCCACCAGGCGTTCCCACTGCCGCGAGCCACGCCGCGCACCGACCCTGCTGCAGAAAACGAAGCATAGCCAGAGACCGACCGATACACAAAGCAAGCCGTCGCCTCGCCTCTTGTCCTTCCTGCCTTCCTTCCGCCCCCGCCCTTCTCACACCACCGCCTCTCCACTTTCGCCCGCCCCCGCCCCCGCCCCTCCTTTTTTTTGTTTTGTTTTTTTCCTTCGTTTTCTTCTTTCTTTCTTTCTTTCTTTCTTTCTTTCTTTCTTTCTTTCTTTCTTTCTTTGGCCCTCTCTCCTTCCCGCCCCATGGCGGTTACGGCACCGCCTGCAGCGGCAGATTTTTTGCGCCCACACGCCTACTCCTACCACCATTAACCTTGCCCTGCCCTGCCCATCAACGTCGCAGTCGAACCGACGCTTGCCAACACACTGCCCACGTTCCCTTTCTCTCTTCGGCCTACGCCCATTACGCGCCGCCGCCACAGCACCTTCCCTTCCCACAACACACCGACGTCATCACACGCACCCAAAACAGGGGCCACGACCGTGTTCCTCGCCCACTCCCATCCCGCACGGTACGCACATTCCCAACTACTAACCGCGCACCCTCCCTTTCCAATCTGTGTGTCTCTGTGTCTGTGTCCTGTCCGCGCGTGACGCCTCTCAACATCCGCCGTCCCCCGTCCCGTTTTCGCCCCCATGCCGTCGTCGCGCCGCCTCCGCCCCGTCCACCGCCGCCCCTGTCCGCCCCGCACCACACCATACACCGCTGCTTGTCCCGGCCGTTGCCACCAAAGGCGCCGACCGCAAACGCGCCACGCCGCAGCCCCCGTGCGTCTCGCGCTCGCTTGCATCTCCGTGCCGACGCTGCCTCTCTTCCCGCTCGCACTCGACCTCGACAACACAGTCTTTGGCTCCGCCACTGCGTGTTCCGGTGGTACGCACGCTGCAACACGTATGTATTCATTACCAGAGCGATGGCGAGGCATGACAGCATCTCCGTCTGACCAGAGAGTTATTTATCGTTGCTGGTCGGCGCTTGGACCGCGCCAGACGACAGTAGTGGCACGCACCGGGTCGCCAGGAACAGTTGTTATATATATTGTAGCGCGAGTCGGGAGAGGTAGTAGTCGGTCGACAGTAGTAGCGGGTGGACGGTTGTACTGAGCGGGCGTCGGCGGCGTGCTCTGCTCGTCTCGCGACTCTGGTCACGGTTCGGGACGATGTATATAGTATATTGTGTTATAATCAAAAGGTAGTGTGAAGCTGCATTGCGCAAATCTGATAACGTATGTTCTTCAACAACAAAAGCCCCACTATTACTTTTTTCTAAAGTAACTTTTGTCTTTTAACGAAAAACATTCACTTTTTAAAGACTACTTCCTATGGCATTTCCCTCCAAGGAGTGCAATTAATTACCAGCCAGCACTCATTCATTGCACACAGCTGTGTAAGGGGTATCTACAATTGAGGAGCGGATACAAATGCAATTTTTTTGTTTCTTTTTTTTTTTTTTTTTTTTTTTTTTTTGGTGTCTGTGTGTTGTAACCTCCCCGCAAAATTTAAAATAATGGACAATGTTATTTACGGATGCTAATGGACATTGCGCTAATTGTAACCTCGCCCACAATGAGAGGTATTGAAAATGGCAACAAAAATGTGAAATTCGCAATCCGACTCAAATATAAATTCTTCACAACATTTAAAGTCCGTTCAGTGACAAGAAACTTCAATTAAACCGAAATATCGGTCTTTGGCCCTGTGCAAAACAATCAGAATTACAGTCTTACCTCAGAATAAATGGATGTCACATTTCTGCTCTTGTTGTTGCGCAGCGCCTGGAGGAACTGCATTGCAAATAATAATATTCTCCTTTTTTTTTGTGATTTTAGTGAAATTTTTCTTCAAAGAAGTGGAATGAAATGTGAAGTGCAACGAACTCTTTAGTTCAATAAAAAATTAAATGTTTGAAAAATGCTTTTGAAATAAAAATTATTATTGGGGAACTTGTTGGAGAATAATTACAATAAATAAACCTTTTCATTATCTAATGATTATATTAATTAACAGTATACCTTATTCACCATCTTGACCAGTGTTGCCGGCCGCCTACATCACACAACCGCACTCGGCTGCTACTACTGACCGACCGCTCTGCATGACGACTACTGACAGAGTACAGACTCGCAACGACTGACTGACTGACTGACTGACTGACTGAGAACCGCTCGCAACACTCGCGCAGTCCAGCGCAAACTCTCTGGTCACAGATGCTACAATGTCTCGCCATCGCTGCTACGTTACATACGTGTTTCAGTGTCTTCTTTTCATTGGGGTAACGATCTTTGGCTCTTTTTATTCTGAATACAGGGCCAAAGGTCAACGCTGCTGCCCTTATACAATTTATCAGGTTTCATTATGTCTGTTGCAATGTTACATACGGTTCATTCTTTCATTAATATTATCGTTGGGTTTGTTTTGTAGGGACGTTAACATTCTGGCACATTTTTATTATCATCGGACTCTCTGCTATTTGTGCAGGGAGGTTATGTACCTGGGTCCATTTCCATTTCCATTTACATTTTAGTATTGATAGACTTTTTGTTTTCTTTTTTGTTTCTTGTTGTTTTTCCTTCTTTTTTTTGTTGTTCTTTTTTTGTTTTGTTTTGTTTTTCCCGCTCTCAACCACCACCGCCGCATCACGCCTTCCGTTTTCTTGGTTTCTTTTCTGTTCTTCAACTGCTTCAACATCACCGCGCCCCATTTCCACACCACAGCCATCAGCCTCCAAGACGGGCAGGCGCAGTGTGCCATTTCCGGCGCACAAGCACACCCGTACGGTACTCTCCTCGCCCCCACGCCAACAACAACACAGCGACCACGCGGCTTTCAGGCATGGCACGGCACGGCACCGGCGAAATGCGCCGCCCCCGCCCCTCCGCGCATCCGTCCGTCTCGCCACGTTCACTGACAGCCGCGTCTGCGGCTACACCACGACAACCACAACACAACACCGCTCCCCTCCCTGGCAACTCATTGTTTTTCTCCTCCTCTTTTGCACAAACCACAACGCCGAGCACAGGCGCAAGCCACCCACACCGCGCCCCTCCCCGTCCCGTCTTTGGCCGCCGCTCCTCGTTTGCCCCCTCCCATCTCCCGAAATGCCATGCCAGCAGCGTTACGCATGCCCCTCCCCTGTCCACACAACACTACCGCCAAACGAACAGCCTTCCGGGCCACATGCAGGGCACGCCCACCTCCAAACACTGCCAATTCACGGACGCACACACACACACACACACACACACACACTTTCTCGACACCTTTCTGTACGGAGGGTGCGTCATCTCGACCGTGACAGAGTGACGCCAACTATCGGCGATCCATTTCCCCCCACTGGTAAAACATGTCCACTAACACCTACATACATCATTCAAGTACACAGACAATAGCATACACACAATGGGAGGGCACACGAACATGGACGGCACGGCACTGTCATACACTCTTCCTCAGAACCATATCAACAAACGTTACGTACATCCGGGAAAGCGAAAGCGAAAGCAAAAGCAAAGCCCAATGCAGCCGTCAAAGGTAACGTTCACCACGGCAGACACTTGCAGCCGCGCCGCCGTTAAACGCATTTCAGTGCGGCTCCAATACGCCTCCGACACGGGAACGTTCCGTTGCTCTACGAATGCGCTTCTCCCCTTTTTCCCTTCCTCTCTCTTTTGCCCCCCCTCCTTGCACTCTTGCCTCATTCCTCACGTTCTGCCCAGACATTCGACCGATCAAAGTCAACCTTTCGTTACCGTTCTCAGCGCGACGGTGTACAACAGTATGACGGGTGTGCCCAAGACTTCGGTTCAGTTGCGTGACGCCGGTCTATCGCGCCGATCGACAGTTACTCAGGGGGCGACGGATCGGACCACGTCACCGACACACAAAACACTTTCAAACAAACAAATACATACCGGATGGACACAGACAAACACGTGTACAGACATTCGCCAAACAAACGACGACGACCGCCGCCGCCGCCGCCGCCGCCGCCGCCGTCTAGCGTCGCGCTTACTGTACTGCACTGGACACGCGTGCATCTTGAATGACGACATCGGTGTGCGTGCGTCGTACGCAATCAGTCAGACACGGCTATCAAAAATCAGAGTCGAATGGTACATCATCGTGCGTGTCGCCGTACACGTACAGTACAATACAACAACAATGCGTCTTAATGGCACGTTCAATTTCAACGTCACTCACACACCTCCACGCTGCAGTTACGTCGCACCATTGTCAAACTCGGCGTACAGCAAAGGGAATAGTGGGCGGCAAAAAAAAAAACCAAACAAAAACATTTCACATTTCACCCTCGCCATGTATGATGTGCAAAAAACAAACCCGCAAACGGCCGTCGTTACGGTGACACAAAAGTCGCCGATCGCACTGTCCCCCCTCGCAGACAGGTTAACACACACACACACACACACACACACACACACACACACACACCAACACCAATGGGTCAAAACCACTCCAACGAGGCGTGCCACCATTCCACGCCACGGCGACCAACCTCGTGGCCGTCCCCCGCAACACGCTTTGACGCGCCCCCCCCACCCAC
Source organism: Schistocerca piceifrons (assembly GCF_021461385.2). NCBI lineage: Eukaryota > Metazoa > Arthropoda > Insecta > Orthoptera > Acrididae > Schistocerca > Schistocerca piceifrons. The sequence continues at coordinate 43,087 of NW_025726917.1, read as the reverse complement.
AATCAAAATGCACACATACATCACAGCCGTCCACACAAACAACAACAACAACAACAACAATTCCGCCCTTCCCGCAAAAGGCAAGTTGGTGGCCCTGAAAAGGGCCGTTTTGCCGCTCTCGCAACGGAGGAGCCTTCTCCTTCCTTCCTTCCTTCCTTCCATTCCAGAGCCACCTCCTTACTTGGAGCTCGTGTACTTGGTCACCGCCTTCGTGCCCTCGCTCACGGCGTGCTTGGCCAGCTCGCCAGGCAGCAACAGCCGCACAGCGGTCTGGATCTCGCGGGACGTGATGGTCGAGCGCTTGTTGTAGTGCGCCAGGCGAGAAGCCTCGGCCGCAATGCGCTCGAAAATGTCGTTCACGAAGCTGTTCATGATGCTCATCGCCTTCGACGAGATGCCCGTGTCAGGGTGCACCTGCTTCAGCACCTTGTAGATGTAGATGGCATAGCTCTCCTTCCTCTTGCGCTTCTTCTTCTTGTCGCCCTTCGAAATGTTCTTCTGCGCCTTGCCAGCCTTCTTGGCGGCCTTCCCGCTAGTCTTGGGCGGCATCTCGAACGAACGAACGTACGGCAGCAGCAACACCAGTAGCAAGCGCTCCGCTCTAGTCAGCGTCTCCCCACACAGTGGCACCCGCCGCCAGCCGCCGCCGCACCTTTACCAGCTCGCCCTGTTGCGGCCGCCGACCAATGGGGCGCGCGCGCAACCGGCCGCCGCACCCGAGCCCATAAAGCACCCCCACCCCGGCTGCGCCGGCACGCACTCCGCTGCTCGACTCGCTGCCGCTCGCACCGGTCGTTTTTCGTTTCCGTTTCGTGTGCACCGTCGCTAGCCCATCGCCATGTCCGGACGCGGAAAGGGAGGCAAAGTCAAGGGCAAGTCAAAGTCCCGCTCAAGCAGGGCTGGGCTCCAGTTCCCGGTCGGCAGAATCCACCGCCTCCTGCGCAAGGGAAACTACGCAGAGCGCGTCGGCGCCGGGGCGCCCGTCTACCTCGCCGCCGTCATGGAGTACCTCGCGGCTGAGGTGCTCGAGCTGGCCGGAAACGCGGCCCGCGACAACAAGAAGACGCGCATCATCCCGCGCCACCTGCAGCTTGCCATCCGCAACGACGAGGAGCTCAACAAGCTCCTGTCGGGCGTCACCATCGCACAGGGTGGTGTCCTGCCCAACATCCAGGCCGTCCTGCTGCCAAAGAAGACCGAGAAGAAGGCCTAAAGGAGGCCAGGCAATCGCAACGCGCTTTGCCGGCTCGGCTCGGCCCACAACAATCGGCCCTTTTCAGGGCCACCACACAAACCTACGTCCAAAGCAAAATTTCAGTCGTCCTCGCCGCACCTTGTTTTGTTTTAACTTTGCACAGCCGCCGCCGGCGCACGTCCGCCATCTTGTCGTCCACACAGCCCGTGTGGCCCAACACACACACACACACACATTCATTTTTGCACGGTCGCAGTCGCCTTCCAAACGACAACGGCAGCAATAATGACGACCATTGTTACAGGGAGGCGTGTCGACACACCGCCCTCCACTCCCGCGCGCAACGGCCGTCGACACGAACGAAACAGCTGATCCGGCCGCCTATGCCCACACGCCTTGCCTCGGAAACCCCAACGCCGCCGCAAACACACAGGGCCAAACCACGCAAGCAAATAATCACCGCCTCTCGCACAACAACACACAGCCCGCCATCTCCGTCGCGATCGATACAACGACACACAATAACAAACACAAACGAAGCAGCTCCACACACAGCCAGCCACATGACACGTTTCCTTTCCTTCTCCCCTCCCAGTCACATCACGTCGCTCAAACGGAAAGAAAGAAACAAACAAACAACACAGACTCTTTCGCACTTTTCAACTTCCGAACAGTGTGGTGGCCCTGAAAAGGGCCGTTTTCTAGTCTCTCCCACCCACAAGCACGGCCGCGGGAAGGCCAGCGCCCGCTGCGACGCAGCCTAACCGCCGAAACCGTACAGGGTGCGCCCCTGCCTCTTCAGGGCGTACACCACGTCCATGGCCGTCACAGTCTTGCGCTTGGCGTGCTCAGTGTACGTCACCGCGTCGCGGATCACGTTCTCCAGGAACACCTTCAGCACCCCGCGGGTCTCCTCGTAGATCAGACCAGAGATGCGCTTCACGCCGCCCCTGCGAGCCAGGCGGCGGATGGCGGGCTTCGTGATGCCCTGGATGTTGTCGCGCAACACCTTGCGGTGCCGCTTGGCGCCACCCTTGCCGAGCCCCTTTCCTCCCTTGCCGCGGCCTGTCATCCTTCCTTCCTCGGGCAAAGCAACAACGTGCACAAACAGCAGCTGCAGCGGCTGGCGAGTCGGCTACGGTCTGCGCCCAGCAGCAGCAACAGCAGCAACTGTGCAATGTCGTGGGACGCAGTGATCTGCGTCTCCATTCACTTATAGAAGTCTGTAGCGCCATTGGCGCTGTTCCTTCTAGTGTCTATGTCTTAAATCTAGGGAAAGTCTTTTCTTATTGTCTATATCTTGTTCTGCACAATGAACACTGTTTCGAGAATGTCTTTACTTCGGCTCAATCATCCAGATGGCGAAGTAAGTCTGGCCAGCGTAGTGTTGCGCGCCAGTGAGGTCGTTGGCCGAGTACTCGCACTAATGGGTTGCGCGAGTTCGCGGTCTTCTCATAAAAAGTTCGCGCGGCTCTCTGGAACCGCTGTCGGAGTGTTGGGACGTCCGCGATGACGTGGAGTTCCTCCGTGTTGAAGTCCGGCGGGAGGTGTAGTACCGCCCTCAAAGCTCTGTTTTGCACTCTTTGAAGGCGGCGGATGTTGGTCTCAGCTGCGTTGCCCCATACGACCGCTGCGTAGTCAAACAGCGGCCTGATGGTTGCCTTGTAGAGCGTGAGACCTAGCTCTTCTGGTAAGGTTGAGGTGGGGTTGATGACTGGGTATAGGAGGCGTAGCCGTCCCAGTGCCTTTCTCCTCACCTCTTCTATGTGTTGGCGCCACGTGAGACGACTGTCGAACGTGACGCCAAGATATTTGGCGCTGTTGCTCCATGGTACTGCCCTTCCACGGACTGTCAGCTGCGGCGCGCCTTGAGGAACTGGGCGCAGCGCGATGATTAGTGCCTGGCTCTTTTCCGGGTTGTAGGCCAGACGCCATGTTGTGGCCCACTCCTCGAGGGCCGTTGTTGCCGTCTGTAGACGCCGCTGCAGGGTGTGGACTTGGTTGCTGCGGCTGTATACAGCGGTATCGTCGGCGTAGAGAGCCAGTTTGACAGGCTCTACCCGCGGAAGGTCCGACGTGTACAGCGAATAGAGGATCGGGCCGACGACCGAGCCTTGCGGTACACCCGCGAGTATCCGACGCTCCGTGGAAATTCCACTGTCTGCCCGAACGTGAAACGTCCTGTCCTGTAGATAGCTCTGCAGGAGACTCACGTGTGACACGGGAACCCCCAGTGTAAGTAACTTATACAGGAGGCCATCGTGCCACACTGAGTCAAAGGCACGTGACACGTCGAGCATGAGAGCGCCGAAGTACTCGCGTCGGTCGACGGCTCCGAATGCCTCTTCCGCAAGTCGTAACACTTGCTGGGTCGTCGAGTGCTCACTCCTGAACCCAAATTGTTCGTCGGGTAGGAGCCCCTCTGTGTTGACGTGGCGTAGCAGCCGCGCCAGATACAGTTTCTCGAAGAGTTTTGAGAGCGTCGGCAGCAGGCTTATGGGTCTGTAATTCTTCGCTAGCCGGATGTCCTTGCCGGGCTTGGGCAGCGCGACGACTTCGGCATGCTTCCAGGCGCTCGGAAACTCTTCAGACCTCAGCACCTCGTTGAAGATTTCGGCGATTTTCTCGACGGCCATGTCCGGGAGTTGCTTCAGGAGGGCGTTTGTGATGCGGTCGTGGCCGGCGGCTTTGCGGCCCTGAAGTTGGCGCAGCACTACTTTCACCTCGTTGGGAGCGATGGGAGTGATGTTGTCCTCAGGGTCCCTTACTCTAAGGAAACGCGGTAGGCGTTCCCTGACGAGTTGTACGTGTGCTGCGTCGATGGGGTCGTTGACCGGCGTAAAGTTAGCGGCGAACGCGTCGGCTAGGGCATTGGCCTTCGCATTCGGCTCGCTAACGAAGTCGTCGCCGACCTGGAGGGGTGGGATTTTCATCGTCCGGCGGAGAAAGCACTTGACTGTCTGCCAGGCCGAACCATCTTCGATGTTTAGTGAAGAGATTTTCGCCGCCCACTCCTGGATCCGATGTTCTTCGGCCGCGGCTTTGATTTCGCGCCGCATCCTGTTGAGCGTCCGTTTAATGGCCGGATTACGCGTTCTTTGCCATTCCCTGGCGAGTCTGTTTTTTGTGCTGATCGCTTCTTCCAGGTGTCGTGGCAATCTATTCGGTTTGAAGCTCAGCTGGTCTGTATCTCGCCTGGCCGGTGTTGCTTCCGTCGCAGCGTCCACTAAGCTGCGTGTCAGGTGTTCTAAGGCGGCGCTTGTTCCGTGTTCGGCCGGGCTTGGGAGTCGTTCCAGTGCGCCCACGATGTTTTCACGGAAACGTTCCCAGTTTATGCCGCGCAGGTCAATTCCTCGCCGAGTTTGAGGTGCAAGTTCTGATTCTACCTCGAAGATCACCGGTGCATGGTCCGAATTTAGTAAGGTCCTTGTACTGGCGGTGATATTTTGTCGGACGCCTTTGTTGATCATGACGTCGATAATGTCCGGCGCGCCTCTCGACGGAAAAATTGTAGGCTCGTGGGGTGCGACAACAACGGCGCCATGCCGCTCGACGAGACGTTGGAGGCGTCTTCCGTTCGGAGTTGTCACCCTCGAGTGCCATACTTGGTTCTTGGAGTTGTAGTCGCCTCCAAGCAGGAGTCTGCCTGGGATCGATAGCAACTTATTTAGGTCTTCTACCAGTTGTTTCTTCGGCGGCTTGTAGATGGCACCGAGGGTGATTTTGCCGTGCGCGGTCTCGACAGCTACGACTGTTGCTTCGATGGCCTCCAGCGGCGGAATGTGGACCTGGTGGTGTTTGAGGGAGCGGCGAATGTAAATTGCCGTGCCCCCACCTCTTGTGAGCCGATCGTTGCGGTGGCAGGTGTAGTTTGAAACGCCTACTCGGACGCCTGGCTTAAGGAAAGTTTCTGTTAGGAGGCAGACGTCTATGTTTTCGCGTCTCAGGAGTTCGCGAAATTCGGCGGCCTGTTCGCGGAGGCCGCGGGCATTCCATAGGCACACTTTAATTTGTCGGGCCATGTTGCTGGGATGCGTTGGTCTGGATTGCCTGCTGTAGTGCGGCCGTCATCTTGGCTGGGAGCTCGCCGATCATGTTCGCGACTATGGACATGAACTTCTCCATCATCGCGAACATGCGCTGCTCCATCGACGCCAGCATGCGCTCATAGGCGGCGCTCAAGCTGCCGACGGCGTCTAGGCGGTCGGCTTGTGTTGTGCAGCAGCGGCCGCTTCCGTCATGGCGGTCGGCGTGCTGTCCGCCATTGCTGCTGTCGACAAAATGGCGGGTGTCTTGCTGGGTGCTACCAGGGCGTCGGCGTTCACGCAGGGCCGGGAAGTCGGCCAGTTGCAGTGCCTCCTGCCCACCATTTTGTACGGAGGGCGCAGTTGCTTCCCACCGGCGCGCGCTCTGGTTGGCCTCCGGGCTGCGGCGTGGCGCAGCTACCTGCGCGCCGCGCTGTCCGGTGATTGGTCGTTGCGGCGTGATGGCCGCCGCGGTGGGGGCCTGGCCGCCATTGTTCGGGGCCGGTGGCCCGCCATTGTTCGCGGCCGGCTGCGCGGGCGGCGGGACTACCTGAGCCTCGCGCTGCGCGCCAGCTGCTCCTATTGCGCTCGCGTCGGTGTTGGGCGGGGCTTGGCCGCCATTTTGTACGCGGGCTGCTTTCGGCTGTGCGGCTTGCCGCTCTGCCATCTGTCGTGGTGGGAGGTTACCTGGGTGTGGCGCAGAGTACCTTGACCTTCTGCGACGACCTCGGCGGCGTCGGCCGCTCTTTGTTTCTGCTTCCGGCCCCGCGCCGGCGTTTCCCGCCACACGGGCGTTTCCCGCCGAAACAGCCGCTTTGTTCTTCGCCTGTGCTGTGCGCAGACGGGCTTGAAACTCCTTGTGCCGTGGGCAGCCGCGATATGTAGCAACATGCGGTCCACCACACAGCTTACACTTCGCCGGAAAGTCTTTGTACGGTTCGCCAGCCTTGTCGCACGCATTCGTGGCATGAGGCTCCGCACATCGTATGCAATACTCCTTCATACCGCAGTGTCGTTCCACGTGTCCTGGCTGAAGGCACCTGAAACACTGCGCATGTCCTCCGCTACTGCGTAAGTTCTCGACGGTGATTTCACACGCGCCTAGCATTTTTAAGTTGTATAACTCACGGTTTTTCTCCGTGTTGTCCGCTGTGATGAGCACTAGAGGGCCGCGACGATTTGTTTTCGGGTCCCTCATTTTCACGACCGAGTGAACAACATAACCTAGTTCCTCGAGGTCTTCTTTGATGTGGTCGCAAGAGTATTTCATGGGTACTCTCTTGAATACGACCTTCAAAGGCCGCTTCCTGGTGGCTGCAAAGGTATAGAATCGCAGTCCTTGGCTTCTTGCAGCGTTGTGTAGCTTGTTGTACAGTTCGGTTGTCTGCACACGCACTTTATACACTGAATCGCCGCTTACACACACACGATAATTGTTTCTTCCGAGCACTGCGTTCAGTGTGATTTGCAGGCTGCGGTAGTCCTTCTCGTACTCCAATACTATTGGCGGTGGAGCACGACCTTGTCTTACACTGCTGGTCTGTTCTTCTTCTCCCTCGCTGTCTGAGAGGGCATCGAACAGATTTGCGGTGCTGATCGGCTGCTGTGTAGCTGCTGCTGGAGCTGGTCTGGCGGTTTTCTTCGGCCTGACAAAGCCGTCTTCGCCGGTTGCGTTGCGCGGGCGTGCGATACGCCGGTCGCGCTTTGTGGCGGGCTGCTGGTGTTTGCTGCCGTTCTTCTTCTTGAGGTATTTTTGCACCTCCGATCCCGCGTCGTCAGTGTTCGCGCGCTTGCGAGAGACGACCTCCTCGCTCTTGTTAGTGGCTGCTTCCTGCTCCATCGGTTCTGCACGATATGTAGTATTTGCAGTTGCAGATGGTAGCATGTTCACTAAAGTCTGCAGCGCCTCCTGTGGGGACTGTGTCACGGAGTCGCCTGCCGGCTGCTCCGGAAGCTGCGTCACGTTTAATGCACTCGATTTCAACGCGCGCGGCACGTCCGGCTCGTCCGGGAACACGGTTTCGGTCGCGAGGGTGTCCAGTGGAACACTATTGCGGCGATGCTTACCGTTCGCGGCATCGGGTTGAGGGGGAGCACACTCGGGAAAACGCGGGCGTACATCCGAGGTGCTCGACTCGCCTCTCGCAGCGTGCAGGGACGCGGCCCTGTCCGCTGTGTCGGTCGTCGTTGCTGCAGCGAGCAGCGGAGCGGAGCGCTCGACGCACGCGTCCGTTCCGCGTGGCATCGCTGACTCGACTGGTCTGCGCCCAGCGCGCCCGCCGCCCCCCTATATAGACTCTGGCCCGCCCTCCCCCCACCACGCGCAACCGAGGGCATATAAGCGCAGCACGGAGGCGCGCGGGCCCGTTGTCAAGGCAGCACCGGACGCCGCGCCGCACCTAACCTCCACGCACGCCGCTCCGCTACCGCTATGGCCCGCACAAAGCAAACGGCCCGCAAGTCCACCGGCGGAAAGGCGCCGCGCAAACAGCTCGCCACCAAGGCGGCGAGGAAGAGCGCGCCCGCCACCGGAGGCGTCAAGAAGCCCCACCGCTACAGGCCGGGCACCGTCGCCCTGCGAGAAATCAGGCGCTACCAGAAGAGCACAGAGCTGCTCATCCGCAAGCTGCCATTCCAGCGCCTAGTGCGCGAGATCGCCCAGGACTTCAAGACCGACCTGCGCTTCCAGAGCTCCGCAGTCATGGCCCTGCAGGAGGCCAGCGAGGCCTACCTCGTCGGCCTCTTCGAAGACACCAACCTGTGCGCAATCCACGCCAAGCGCGTCACCATCATGCCCAAGGACATCCAGCTCGCGCGCCGCATCCGCGGCGAGCGCGCCTAAACCGCGCCGCGGCACCGCACCGCACAAACAAAAACGGCCCTTTTCAGGGCCACTAACATCTCTCCGTCGCGAGCAAACTTTGTCGGTCGCCTGCCTCTCGCCCCGCAACCCAAAAACAACAACCACCACTTCCCGTCCGCCCGCCACACCCGCTCACTCTGCCTGCCTGCTAGCAGCGCGCAACAATCACACATCATCCCTCCCCGGCGCTCAAAGCGCACAATACCCAACGGCCGACGTCACACCGCACGGGTGGCTGGCCGGCCGCCGCTTTCGTTTCGAAAACAAAAACAACCCGCACTCCACTCCGACGGCCAACGGCCAGGCAGGCGCGCTCGCTCGCTCGCTCGCTCTCCAACGCCACCGAAATCCCCGCCGACTCCTTCCACATCTCAACGTGCCCCCCGTTGCAAAACATAACACACACACACACACACACAAAGGAACAAAACAAAGACCAGACACGACTCGACAAGACAGACATCCGAGAAGAACGAACGCAGGCAAGCCAACCAACGTATTCAAACAAAACAACGTGACAGAAAACCAACCGTCGGCCGCCGCCACAAACACGGCGACAATCAACCACGACGACAACAACAACAACACCGCTTACCGCTACCGCCGCCCACACCCGCCACCGACCCCCGCAATCCATCCACCACGGCACGCAAACAGCATCCCCCACGGGCATACACAAAGACACCCACACCAAACGCAACACGACAATCAAAACCTTCCCCGACGTGCTTTGATGGCCCTGAGAAGGGCCGTTTTGGGCCGCGCGTCTCTTGCGCGCCACTAGACGACGACGGGGGGTGGGGACGACGGAGTCAAGCGCCAAACCCTTCCTTTCTCCCATCTCTTTCTCCTCTACTCTACTCTACTCTACTTCTTCTTCTTGGGCGAAGCCTTCGCCTTAGACGGCGTCGTCGCCTTCTTCGGGCGCGGCGCCTTCGGCTTCTTCGTCGGAACCTTGGCGGCCTTCTTCGCCTTCGACGGCGACTTGGCCTTGGCCGGCTTGGCCGCAGCCGCCTTCTTCGCACCCGCGGGAGCGGCCGACGCCGCAGACGCCTTCTTGGCGGCGCCCGCCTTCCGACCGGTCGCCGCCTTCACGCCACCAGCCTTCTTTGCGCCGGCCGCACGGGCGCCCTTCTTCTCCTTGCTGGCCGGAGCGGCGCGCTTCTTCTTGGCACCGCCAGCACGGGCCTTGCCGCCCTCGGCCGCCCCCCCGCCGCCGGCGCCGGCAAGCTTGAACGAGCCGGACGCGCCCTTCCCCTTCGTCTGCACCAGCTCGCCCGCCACGACGGCCGACTTGAGGTACTTCTTGATAAACGGCGCCAGCTTCTCCGCGTCCAGCTTGTAGTGCGCGGCTATGTACTTCTTGATCGCCTGCAGCGACGACCCGCCGCGCTCCTTCAGACTCTTGATGGCGGCCGTCACCATCTCAGAGGTGCGCGGGTGCGCAGGCTTGGCGCGCGGCTTCTTCGCAGACGACGCAGACTTGGCCTTCTTCGTAGTGCCGGTGGCGGCGGGTGCCGCAGCAGTCTCGTTCGTAGCCGCCTGATCTGCCATTTCGACGACGCGCGTAACACACAGCGAGAGCGAGAGCGAGCGGGACGGACGGCAGGCACGCAAGCACAGCACAGCACAGCACAGCAGCAGAGCAGAGAATCACAAGGCCCAGCCAGTGTCGCGGGCGGGCGCGGACGGCCGAGAGAGCGGCCGCCACTCTGCGCGCCGCCGCGCCGCGCCTCCCGCGCTTGCTACCGCCCAACGTCCGACAGCCTGTGCGGAGCAGCCCCAAACCTGCGCCACAACCGCCCGCGCCTTTCAAACCACCGAGGATGGGGCTACACACAGCCACACCACAGTCGCCAACCAGTCGCCACGGCAGCGCCGCAAACCACGGCCAAACTGCAGCTACCGCGCGCTACAGCCTGGGTCGGCCCGCCGAGAATCGCCGCCCCCGCCCAAATGCCGCCCCCACAGCCCCAGCCGACGACCCGCCACAATGGCCAAACCTTCGGCAAAACTCCCACACCGTCGCCGCGGCAGCCCGGCCAGCGCGGCCGGCGCCACAGCCACACAAGCCGAGGCGTGCGGCGATGACGGCCGTGCAAACGCGCCTCCGCCGCCCCATCGCCTTCCGTCGCCCTCCCGCCGTTTCCCGATCGGCCCGCAGCCGTCGGGCCACATCGCGCGCCGTCCTCCTCCTCTCGCCCGCCAACATTCACAGCCGTTTCTCAACAATTGCCCGCCGCAAACGGACGCCGCCTGCGCAACAGGCGCCGCCGCCCCTCGCCGCTTCCGACCCAACCCCTCGACCGAGGCAAACCGCAATCCGAATCTACAGACCAACCCAATCTGCCGTCAGCACACACGACAGCCGACCTTACACGTTACGCGTTACACATTACGTTTACACGTCTAGGTTGGGTTACGTTAGGTTAGGTGGACGTGGGTTAGGTTAAGGGGACTTGGGTTAGGTTAAGCGTCAAACTTAGGTTAAGCATTCAAACACGTCAGGCGTCAGAGGTTAGGTTAGGTTAGGTTAGGTTAGGTTAGGTTACACGTTAGGTTAAGGGGTCAGTGCTAGGCTAAGAAGCGTCAAACGTAGGTTACAAAAGCGTTCAAACCGTGAGGCGTGAGCCGGACAGCTTACCTTACGTAGACGTTAGGGGCTCACAGGCTGAGCTCACCTCGCCACACCACAGGGTTAGGTTCGGTTCGCTCGGCTCAGCGTAAAGCGCCGAGGTCAGGGTTGCGTTCGTTCACCTTCGGGCGCCACACTTTCGGTTGAAAGGTCGCGACGGGACGACGTCGGCAGGCACGCCGCAAACGAACAAAAACGTACAGACGACGTCGAAAACCGCCGACAGACGGGGGAGCAGCACGACCACGACCAGATACCGAGCGCGAACGAGACACACGCGAACCACCCCCACCGGCCAAAGGGCACCACACAACAACCCAGAGCACCACGTGTCCACACCAGAGCAACCCGCCGCTCACGCGACATGGCTGGCACCGAAGGGCAACCGCCCGCAACTGCGCTTTCCGCGCCGGCCCGGATGCACGTCGTGCTACAACAACACCACTACCGTACACAGCCGCTGTTCACAACATCACTATCATGCGCGCCCGCGGCTCGCCGCCGTCGCAGTCGCAGCCCCGACGCCAGCGCTTTTGCACCACCATTCACACGCACCGCAACACAGCCGAACAAAACAAACACCACACAACAACAGCAACAACGCCGCCGCCGCCGCCTCTACTTGTGCCGGCGACCCACCCCGCCGATGGCGCACCTTTCGCCAGCCGGCAATCGACACACACGCACGCACCCACCCACCCACCCACCCACCCACCCCCCGGGGCCCAGTGCAAAAAAAAAAAAAAAACACACAAAAACAAAACGACACGGGAAGCGCACACCGCCACTTCGCGCGCACGCCACCAACCAGTCGTCGTCTCAAAATAACAAACAACAACCAAAATAAACTAACAACTAGGGCAACACAAAACAAAAACGCCTCGCACGAACCGCCCACAAAAAGGACAAGCACACGCACAGCCTCTGCTGACGACCACGACGCAGCGGCACGCTGCTCCTGTCCCGCGCCCCGCGCCCCACTCGATTCACAACTCACGCGACACCGTCAACGACGGGCTCGCTTCCCGCAACCTACCACCTTTCCGCCACGACGCACAGCCCCAGCCCCACCCGACGACGCCCGTGGCAACGACTGCACTTTCACCACCGCCTCCCCCTTCCCCCCCAAAACACACACACACACACCCAGCCAAAAACGCACTCGCGACCCACACATGCACGTGCATCGGCACACGCCAACCAGTCAACGTCGACAACCACACGCAAGGCTCGAAACGAAACCGGCGTCCTTCCACGTTGCCATCAAGCTACGCGACACAAGACACAAGGAACCAACACAACAGCCGGCCCCACTAATTCCCACTCTCACGCCGCAAAAAGCACACCGAAACCGCCAAACGCACGCACATTCCCCTTCGCACTGACAACGACCGGCTCTCGCTACCACACACCTCTCGGCAGCCGTTTCACGCCAATTCGCCACACCGCCCACACAGTCGACAAGCGCCCGCCCTGTACGGCACACGCAACGACGCAGCGCAGCAAAGGGCGCCCGCAACACATACCTCTCCGCCGCCCGACGCGCCAACCGCCACACCACACCGCCAGCCACTCGCAAATTGTGCACTGCCACCAGCCACACGTCCAACACGCCGCGCCGCCTCCGGCCACCCGCCAGGGGGCGCTCACGTTCGCGACAACAGCGCGGCCCGCCGGGCCGGGCCGAACCGAACCGAGCCGCCGCTGCTCTGCACTCGGCACGGCCACACCCTGCTGCAGACCGGGCTCGTCTCTCTGTACGCGTCTGCCTGCGCATCAACACAACACGACCTTTTTTTTTTTTTTTACCTCTCTCTACCGCCATCCCTTCTTCTCGCGTTTTACTCGTTGTTGCAGCAGCGGCGCACACCTACACATCCACAGCCCCAGCCGAGCCGGCCTCACCTCAGGGCCCGCCGCCAGCGTCTCCTCCTCGGGCACAGGTGCGGTGCTGTGGCCGCCCATCCAACCGCATTGCTGGCCGTCCAGCCACCAGGCGTTCCCACTGCCGCGAGCCACGCCGCGCACCGACCCTGCTGCAGAAAACGAAGCATAGCCAGAGACCGACCGATACACAAAGCAAGCCGTCGCCTCGCCTCTTGTCCTTCCTGCCTTCCTTCCGCCCCCGCCCTTCTCACACCACCGCCTCTCCACTTTCGCCCGCCCCCGCCCCCGCCCCTCCTTTTTTTTGTTTTGTTTTTTTCCTTCGTTTTCTTCTTTCTTTCTTTCTTTCTTTCTTTCTTTCTTTCTTTCTTTCTTTCTTTCTTTGGCCCTCTCTCCTTCCCGCCCCATGGCGGTTACGGCACCGCCTGCAGCGGCAGATTTTTTGCGCCCACACGCCTACTCCTACCACCATTAACCTTGCCCTGCCCTGCCCATCAACGTCGCAGTCGAACCGACGCTTGCCAACACACTGCCCACGTTCCCTTTCTCTCTTCGGCCTACGCCCATTACGCGCCGCCGCCACAGCACCTTCCCTTCCCACAACACACCGACGTCATCACACGCACCCAAAACAGGGGCCACGACCGTGTTCCTCGCCCACTCCCATCCCGCACGGTACGCACATTCCCAACTACTAACCGCGCACCCTCCCTTTCCAATCTGTGTGTCTCTGTGTCTGTGTCCTGTCCGCGCGTGACGCCTCTCAACATCCGCCGTCCCCCGTCCCGTTTTCGCCCCCATGCCGTCGTCGCGCCGCCTCCGCCCCGTCCACCGCCGCCCCTGTCCGCCCCGCACCACACCATACACCGCTGCTTGTCCCGGCCGTTGCCACCAAAGGCGCCGACCGCAAACGCGCCACGCCGCAGCCCCCGTGCGTCTCGCGCTCGCTTGCATCTCCGTGCCGACGCTGCCTCTCTTCCCGCTCGCACTCGACCTCGACAACACAGTCTTTGGCTCCGCCACTGCGTGTTCCGGTGGTACGCACGCTGCAACACGTATGTATTCATTACCAGAGCGATGGCGAGGCATGACAGCATCTCCGTCTGACCAGAGAGTTATTTATCGTTGCTGGTCGGCGCTTGGACCGCGCCAGACGACAGTAGTGGCACGCACCGGGTCGCCAGGAACAGTTGTTATATATATTGTAGCGCGAGTCGGGAGAGGTAGTAGTCGGTCGACAGTAGTAGCGGGTGGACGGTTGTACTGAGCGGGCGTCGGCGGCGTGCTCTGCTCGTCTCGCGACTCTGGTCACGGTTCGGGACGATGTATATAGTATATTGTGTTATAATCAAAAGGTAGTGTGAAGCTGCATTGCGCAAATCTGATAACGTATGTTCTTCAACAACAAAAGCCCCACTATTACTTTTTTCTAAAGTAACTTTTGTCTTTTAACGAAAAACATTCACTTTTTAAAGACTACTTCCTATGGCATTTCCCTCCAAGGAGTGCAATTAATTACCAGCCAGCACTCATTCATTGCACACAGCTGTGTAAGGGGTATCTACAATTGAGGAGCGGATACAAATGCAATTTTTTTGTTTCTTTTTTTTTTTTTTTTTTTTTTTTTTTGGTGTCTGTGTGTTGTAACCTCCCCGCAAAATTTAAAATAATGGACAATGTTATTTACGGATGCTAATGGACATTGCGCTAATTGTAACCTCGCCCACAATGAGAGGTATTGAAAATGGCAACAAAAATGTGAAATTCGCAATCCGACTCAAATATAAATTCTTCACAACATTTAAAGTCCGTTCAGTGACAAGAAACTTCAATTAAACCGAAATATCGGTCTTTGGCCCTGTGCAAAACAATCAGAATTACAGTCTTACCTCAGAATAAATGGATGTCACATTTCTGCTCTTGTTGTTGCGCAGCGCCTGGAGGAACTGCATTGCAAATAATAATATTCTCCTTTTTTTTTGTGATTTTAGTGAAATTTTTCTTCAAAGAAGTGGAATGAAATGTGAAGTGCAACGAACTCTTTAGTTCAATAAAAAATTAAATGTTTGAAAAATGCTTTTGAAATAAAAATTATTATTGGGGAACTTGTTGGAGAATAATTACAATAAATAAACCTTTTCATTATCTAATGATTATATTAATTAACAGTATACCTTATTCACCATCTTGACCAGTGTTGCCGGCCGCCTACATCACACAACCGCACTCGGCTGCTACTACTGACCGACCGCTCTGCATGACGACTACTGACAGAGTACAGACTCGCAACGACTGACTGACTGACTGACTGACTGACTGAGAACCGCTCGCAACACTCGCGCAGTCCAGCGCAAACTCTCTGGTCACAGATGCTACAATGTCTCGCCATCGCTGCTACGTTACATACGTGTTTCAGTGTCTTCTTTTCATTGGGGTAACGATCTTTGGCTCTTTTTATTCTGAATACAGGGCCAAAGGTCAACGCTGCTGCCCTTATACAATTTATCAGGTTTCATTATGTCTGTTGCAATGTTACATACGGTTCATTCTTTCATTAATATTATCGTTGGGTTTGTTTTGTAGGGACGTTAACATTCTGGCACATTTTTATTATCATCGGACTCTCTGCTATTTGTGCAGGGAGGTTATGTACCTGGGTCCATTTCCATTTCCATTTACATTTTAGTATTGATAGACTTTTTGTTTTCTTTTTTGTTTCTTGTTGTTTTTCCTTCTTTTTTTTGTTGTTCTTTTTTTGTTTTGTTTTGTTTTTCCCGCTCTCAACCACCACCGCCGCATCACGCCTTCCGTTTTCTTGGTTTCTTTTCTGTTCTTCAACTGCTTCAACATCACCGCGCCCCATTTCCACACCACAGCCATCAGCCTCCAAGACGGGCAGGCGCAGTGTGCCATTTCCGGCGCACAAGCACACCCGTACGGTACTCTCCTCGCCCCCACGCCAACAACAACACAGCGACCACGCGGCTTTCAGGCATGGCACGGCACGGCACCGGCGAAATGCGCCGCCCCCGCCCCTCCGCGCATCCGTCCGTCTCGCCACGTTCACTGACAGCCGCGTCTGCGGCTACACCACGACAACCACAACACAACACCGCTCCCCTCCCTGGCAACTCATTGTTTTTCTCCTCCTCTTTTGCACAAACCACAACGCCGAGCACAGGCGCAAGCCACCCACACCGCGCCCCTCCCCGTCCCGTCTTTGGCCGCCGCTCCTCGTTTGCCCCCTCCCATCTCCCGAAATGCCATGCCAGCAGCGTTACGCATGCCCCTCCCCTGTCCACACAACACTACCGCCAAACGAACAGCCTTCCGGGCCACATGCAGGGCACGCCCACCTCCAAACACTGCCAATTCACGGACGCACACACACACACACACACACACACACACTTTCTCGACACCTTTCTGTACGGAGGGTGCGTCATCTCGACCGTGACAGAGTGACGCCAACTATCGGCGATCCATTTCCCCCCACTGGTAAAACATGTCCACTAACACCTACATACATCATTCAAGTACACAGACAATAGCATACACACAATGGGAGGGCACACGAACATGGACGGCACGGCACTGTCATACACTCTTCCTCAGAACCATATCAACAAACGTTACGTACATCCGGGAAAGCGAAAGCGAAAGCAAAAGCAAAGCCCAATGCAGCCGTCAAAGGTAACGTTCACCACGGCAGACACTTGCAGCCGCGCCGCCGTTAAACGCATTTCAGTGCGGCTCCAATACGCCTCCGACACGGGAACGTTCCGTTGCTCTACGAATGCGCTTCTCCCCTTTTTCCCTTCCTCTCTCTTTTGCCCCCCCTCCTTGCACTCTTGCCTCATTCCTCACGTTCTGCCCAGACATTCGACCGATCAAAGTCAACCTTTCGTTACCGTTCTCAGCGCGACGGTGTACAACAGTATGACGGGTGTGCCCAAGACTTCGGTTCAGTTGCGTGACGCCGGTCTATCGCGCCGATCGACAGTTACTCAGGGGGCGACGGATCGGACCACGTCACCGACACACAAAACACTTTCAAACAAACAAATACATACCGGATGGACACAGACAAACACGTGTACAGACATTCGCCAAACAAACGACGACGACCGCCGCCGCCGCCGCCGCCGCCGCCGCCGTCTAGCGTCGCGCTTACTGTACTGCACTGGACACGCGTGCATCTTGAATGACGACATCGGTGTGCGTGCGTCGTACGCAATCAGTCAGACACGGCTATCAAAAATCAGAGTCGAATGGTACATCATCGTGCGTGTCGCCGTACACGTACAGTACAATACAACAACAATGCGTCTTAATGGCACGTTCAATTTCAACGTCACTCACACACCTCCACGCTGCAGTTACGTCGCACCATTGTCAAACTCGGCGTACAGCAAAGGGAATAGTGGGCGGCAAAAAAAAAAACCAAACAAAAACATTTCACATTTCACCCTCGCCATGTATGATGTGCAAAAAACAAACCCGCAAACGGCCGTCGTTACGGTGACACAAAAGTCGCCGATCGCACTGTCCCCCCTCGCAGACAGGTTAACACACACACACACACACACACACACACACACACACACACACACACACCAACACCAATGGGTCAAAACCACTCCAACGAGGCGTGCCACCATTCCACGCCACGGCGACCAACCTCGTGGCCGTCCCCCGCAACACGCTTTGACGCGCCCCCCCCACCCACAATCAAAATGCACACATACATCACAGCCGTCCACACAAACAACAACAACAACAACAACAATTCCGCCCTTCCCGCAAAAGGCAAGTTGGTGGCCCTGAAAAGGGCCGTTTTGCCGCTCTCGCAACGGAGGAGCCTTCTCCTTCCTTCCTTCCTTCCTTCCATTCCAGAGCCACCTCCTTACTTGGAGCTCGTGTACTTGGTCACCGCCTTCGTGCCCTCGCTCACGGCGTGCTTGGCCAGCTCGCCAGGCAGCAACAGCCGCACAGCGGTCTGGATCTCGCGGGACGTGATGGTCGAGCGCTTGTTGTAGTGCGCCAGGCGAGAAGCCTCGGCCGCAATGCGCTCGAAAATGTCGTTCACGAAGCTGTTCATGATGCTCATCGCCTTCGACGAGATGCCCGTGTCAGGGTGCACCTGCTTCAGCACCTTGTAGATGTAGATGGCATAGCTCTCCTTCCTCTTGCGCTTCTTCTTCTTGTCGCCCTTCGAAATGTTCTTCTGCGCCTTGCCAGCCTTCTTGGCGGCCTTCCCGCTAGTCTTGGGCGGCATCTCGAACGAACGAACGTACGGCAGCAGCAACACCAGTAGCAAGCGCTCCGCTCTAGTCAGCGTCTCCCCACACAGTGGCACCCGCCGCCAGCCGCCGCCGCACCTTTACCAGCTCGCCCTGTTGCGGCCGCCGACCAATGGGGCGCGCGCGCAACCGGCCGCCGCACCCGAGCCCATAAAGCACCCCCACCCCGGCTGCGCCGGCACGCACTCCGCTGCTCGACTCGCTGCCGCTCGCACCGGTCGTTTTTCGTTTCCGTTTCGTGTGCACCGTCGCTAGCCCATCGCCATGTCCGGACGCGGAAAGGGAGGCAAAGTCAAGGGCAAGTCAAAGTCCCGCTCAAGCAGGGCTGGGCTCCAGTTCCCGGTCGGCAGAATCCACCGCCTCCTGCGCAAGGGAAACTACGCAGAGCGCGTCGGCGCCGGGGCGCCCGTCTACCTCGCCGCCGTCATGGAGTACCTCGCGGCTGAGGTGCTCGAGCTGGCCGGAAACGCGGCCCGCGACAACAAGAAGACGCGCATCATCCCGCGCCACCTGCAGCTTGCCATCCGCAACGACGAGGAGCTCAACAAGCTCCTGTCGGGCGTCACCATCGCACAGGGTGGTGTCCTGCCCAACATCCAGGCCGTCCTGCTGCCAAAGAAGACCGAGAAGAAGGCCTAAAGGAGGCCAGGCAATCGCAACGCGCTTTGCCGGCTCGGCTCGGCCCACAACAATCGGCCCTTTTCAGGGCCACCACACAAACCTACGTCCAAAGCAAAATTTCAGTCGTCCTCGCCGCACCTTGTTTTGTTTTAACTTTGCACAGCCGCCGCCGGCGCACGTCCGCCATCTTGTCGTCCACACAGCCCGTGTGGCCCAACACACACACACACACACATTCATTTTTGCACGGTCGCAGTCGCCTTCCAAACGACAACGGCAGCAATAATGACGACCATTGTTACAGGGAGGCGTGTCGACACACCGCCCTCCACTCCCGCGCGCAACGGCCGTCGACACGAACGAAACAGCTGATCCGGCCGCCTATGCCCACACGCCTTGCCTCGGAAACCCCAACGCCGCCGCAAACACACAGGGCCAAACCACGCAAGCAAATAATCACCGCCTCTCGCACAACAACACACAGCCCGCCATCTCCGTCGCGATCGATACAACGACACACAATAACAAACACAAACGAAGCAGCTCCACACACAGCCAGCCACATGACACGTTTCCTTTCCTTCTCCCCTCCCAGTCACATCACGTCGCTCAAACGGAAAGAAAGAAACAAACAAACAACACAGACTCTTTCGCACTTTTCAACTTCCGAACAGTGTGGTGGCCCTGAAAAGGGCCGTTTTCTAGTCTCTCCCACCCACAAGCACGGCCGCGGGAAGGCCAGCTCCCGCTGCGACGCAGCCTAACCGCCGAAACCGTACAGGGTGCGCCCCTGCCTCTTCAGGGCGTACACCACGTCCATGGCCGTCACAGTCTTGCGCTTGGCGTGCTCAGTGTACGTCACCGCGTCGCGGATCACGTTCTCCAGGAACACCTTCAGCACCCCGCGGGTCTCCTCGTAGATCAGACCAGAGATGCGCTTCACGCCGCCCCTGCGAGCCAGGCGGCGGATGGCGGGCTTCGTGATGCCCTGGATGTTGTCGCGCAACACCTTGCGGTGCCGCTTGGCGCCACCCTTGCCGAGCCCCTTTCCTCCCTTGCCGCGGCCTGTCATCCTTCCTTCCTCGGGCAAAGCAACAACGTGCACAAACAGCAGCTGCAGCGGCTGGCGAGTCGGCTACGGTCTGCGCCCAGCGCGCCCGCCGCCCCCCTATATAGACTCTGGCCCGCCCTCCCCCCACCACGCGCAACCGAGGGCATATAAGCGCAGCACGGAGGCGCGCGGGCCCGTTGTCAAGGCAGCACCGGACGCCGCGCCGCACCTAACCTCCACGCACGCCGCTCCGCTACCGCTATGGCCCGCACAAAGCAAACGGCCCGCAAGTCCACCGGCGGAAAGGCGCCGCGCAAACAGCTCGCCACCAAGGCGGCGAGGAAGAGCGCGCCCGCCACCGGAGGCGTCAAGAAGCCCCACCGCTACAGGCCGGGCACCGTCGCCCTGCGAGAAATCAGGCGCTACCAGAAGAGCACAGAGCTGCTCATCCGCAAGCTGCCATTCCAGCGCCTAGTGCGCGAGATCGCCCAGGACTTCAAGACCGACCTGCGCTTCCAGAGCTCCGCAGTCATGGCCCTGCAGGAGGCCAGCGAGGCCTACCTCGTCGGCCTCTTCGAAGACACCAACCTGTGCGCAATCCACGCCAAGCGCGTCACCATCATGCCCAAGGACATCCAGCTCGCGCGCCGCATCCGCGGCGAGCGCGCCTAAACCGCGCCGCGGCACCGCACCGCACAAACAAAAACGGCCCTTTTCAGGGCCACTAACATCTCTCCGTCGCGAGCAAACTTTGTCGGTCGCCTGCCTCTCGCCCCGCAACCCAAAAACAACAACCACCACTTCCCGTCCGCCCGCCACACCCGCTCACTCTGCCTGCCTGCTAGCAGCGCGCAACAATCACACATCATCCCTCCCCGGCGCTCAAAGCGCACAATACCCAACGGCCGACGTCACACCGCACGGGTGGCTGGCCGGCCGCCGCTTTCGTTTCGAAAACAAAAACAACCCGCACTCCACTCCGACGGCCAACGGCCAGGCAGGCGCGCTCGCTCGCTCGCTCGCTCTCCAACGCCACCGAAATCCCCGCCGACTCCTTCCACATCTCAACGTGCCCCCCGTTGCAAAACATAACACACACACACACACACACAAAGGAACAAAACAAAGACCAGACACGACTCGACAAGACAGACATCCGAGAAGAACGAACGCAGGCAAGCCAACCAACGTATTCAAACAAAACAACGTGACAGAAAACCAACCGTCGGCCGCCGCCACAAACACGGCGACAATCAACCACGACGACAACAACAACAACACCGCTTACCGCTACCGCCGCCCACACCCGCCACCGACCCCCGCAATCCATCCACCACGGCACGCAAACAGCATCCCCCACGGGCATACACAAAGACACCCACACCAAACGCAACACGACAATCAAAACCTTCCCCGACGTGCTTTGATGGCCCTGAGAAGGGCCGTTTTGGGCCGCGCGTCTCTTGCGCGCCACTAGACGACGACGGGGGGTGGGGACGACGGAGTCAAGCGCCAAACCCTTCCTTTCTCCCATCTCTTTCTCCTCTACTCTACTCTACTCTACTTCTTCTTCTTGGGCGAAGCCTTCGCCTTAGACGGCGTCGTCGCCTTCTTCGGGCGCGGCGCCTTCGGCTTCTTCGTCGGAACCTTGGCGGCCTTCTTCGCCTTCGACGGCGACTTGGCCTTGGCCGGCTTGGCCGCAGCCGCCTTCTTCGCACCCGCGGGAGCGGCCGACGCCGCAGACGCCTTCTTGGCGGCGCCCGCCTTCCGACCGGTCGCCGCCTTCACGCCACCAGCCTTCTTTGCGCCGGCCGCACGGGCGCCCTTCTTCTCCTTGCTGGCCGGAGCGGCGCGCTTCTTCTTGGCACCGCCAGCACGGGCCTTGCCGCCCTCGGCCGCCCCCCCGCCGCCGGCGCCGGCAAGCTTGAACGAGCCGGACGCGCCCTTCCCCTTCGTCTGCACCAGCTCGCCCGCCACGACGGCCGACTTGAGGTACTTCTTGATAAACGGCGCCAGCTTCTCCGCGTCCAGCTTGTAGTGCGCGGCTATGTACTTCTTGATCGCCTGCAGCGACGACCCGCCGCGCTCCTTCAGACTCTTGATGGCGGCCGTCACCATCTCAGAGGTGCGCGGGTGCGCAGGCTTGGCGCGCGGCTTCTTCGCAGACGACGCAGACTTGGCCTTCTTCGTAGTGCCGGTGGCGGCGGGTGCCGCAGCAGTCTCGTTCGTAGCCGCCTGATCTGCCATTTCGACGACGCGCGTAACACACAGCGAGAGCGAGAGCGAGCGGGACGGACGGCAGGCACGCAAGCACAGCACAGCACAGCACAGCAGCAGAGCAGAGAATCACAAGGCCCAGCCAGTGTCGCGGGCGGGCGCGGACGGCCGAGAGAGCGGCCGCCACTCTGCGCGCCGCCGCGCCGCGCCTCCCGCGCTTGCTACCGCCCAACGTCCGACAGCCTGTGCGGAGCAGCCCCAAACCTGCGCCACAACCGCCCGCGCCTTTCAAACCACCGAGGATGGGGCTACACACAGCCACACCACAGTCGCCAACCAGTCGCCACGGCAGCGCCGCAAACCACGGCCAAACTGCAGCTACCGCGCGCTACAGCCTGGGTCGGCCCGCCGAGAATCGCCGCCCCCGCCCAAATGCCGCCCCCACAGCCCCAGCCGACGACCCGCCACAATGGCCAAACCTTCGGCAAAACTCCCACACCGTCGCCGCGGCAGCCCGGCCAGCGCGGCCGGCGCCACAGCCACACAAGCCGAGGCGTGCGGCGATGACGGCCGTGCAAACGCGCCTCCGCCGCCCCATCGCCTTCCGTCGCCCTCCCGCCGTTTCCCGATCGGCCCGCAGCCGTCGGGCCACATCGCGCGCCGTCCTCCTCCTCTCGCCCGCCAACATTCACAGCCGTTTCTCAACAATTGCCCGCCGCAAACGGACGCCGCCTGCGCAACAGGCGCCGCCGCCCCTCGCCGCTTCCGACCCAACCCCTCGACCGAGGCAAACCGCAATCCGAATCTACAGACCAACCCAATCTGCCGTCAGCACACACGACAGCCGACCTTACACGTTACGCGTTACACATTACGTTTACACGTCTAGGTTGGGTTACGTTAGGTTAGGTGGACGTGGGTTAGGTTAAGGGGACTTGGGTTAGGTTAAGCGTCAAACTTAGGTTAAGCATTCAAACACGTCAGGCGTCAGAGGTTAGGTTAGGTTAGGTTAGGTTAGGTTAGGTTACACGTTAGGTTAAGGGGTCAGTGCTAGGCTAAGAAGCGTCAAACGTAGGTTACAAAAGCGTTCAAACCGTGAGGCGTGAGCCGGACAGCTTACCTTACGTAGACGTTAGGGGCTCACAGGCTGAGCTCACCTCGCCACACCACAGGGTTAGGTTCGGTTCGCTCGGCTCAGCGTAAAGCGCCGAGGTCAGGGTTGCGTTCGTTCACCTTCGGGCGCCACACTTTCGGTTGAAAGGTCGCGACGGGACGACGTCGGCAGGCACGCCGCAAACGAACAAAAACGTACAGACGACGTCGAAAACCGCCGACAGACGGGGGAGCAGCACGACCACGACCAGATACCGAGCGCGAACGAGACACACGCGAACCACCCCCACCGGCCAAAGGGCACCACACAACAACCCAGAGCACCACGTGTCCACACCAGAGCAACCCGCCGCTCACGCGACATGGCTGGCACCGAAGGGCAACCGCCCGCAACTGCGCTTTCCGCGCCGGCCCGGATGCACGTCGTGCTACAACAACACCACTACCGTACACAGCCGCTGTTCACAACATCACTATCATGCGCGCCCGCGGCTCGCCGCCGTCGCAGTCGCAGCCCCGACGCCAGCGCTTTTGCACCACCATTCACACGCACCGCAACACAGCCGAACAAAACAAACACCACACAACAACAGCAACAACGCCGCCGCCGCCGCCTCTACTTGTGCCGGCGACCCACCCCGCCGATGGCGCACCTTTCGCCAGCCGGCAATCGACACACACGCACGCACCCACCCACCCACCCACCCACCCACCCCCCGGGGCCCAGTGCAAAAAAAAAAAAAAAACACACAAAAACAAAACGACACGGGAAGCGCACACCGCCACTTCGCGCGCACGCCACCAACCAGTCGTCGTCTCAAAATAACAAACAACAACCAAAATAAACTAACAACTAGGGCAACACAAAACAAAAACGCCTCGCACGAACCGCCCACAAAAAGGACAAGCACACGCACAGCCTCTGCTGACGACCACGACGCAGCGGCACGCTGCTCCTGTCCCGCGCCCCGCGCCCCACTCGATTCACAACTCACGCGACACCGTCAACGACGGGCTCGCTTCCCGCAACCTACCACCTTTCCGCCACGACGCACAGCCCCAGCCCCACCCGACGACGCCCGTGGCAACGACTGCACTTTCACCACCGCCTCCCCCTTCCCCCCCAAAACACACACACACACACCCAGCCAAAAACGCACTCGCGACCCACACATGCACGTGCATCGGCACACGCCAACCAGTCAACGTCGACAACCACACGCAAGGCTCGAAACGAAACCGGCGTCCTTCCACGTTGCCATCAAGCTACGCGACACAAGACACAAGGAACCAACACAACAGCCGGCCCCACTAATTCCCACTCTCACGCCGCAAAAAGCACACCGAAACCGCCAAACGCACGCACATTCCCCTTCGCACTGACAACGACCGGCTCTCGCTACCACACACCTCTCGGCAGCCGTTTCACGCCAATTCGCCACACCGCCCACACAGTCGACAAGCGCCCGCCCTGTACGGCACACGCAACGACGCAGCGCAGCAAAGGGCGCCCGCAACACATACCTCTCCGCCGCCCGACGCGCCAACCGCCACACCACACCGCCAGCCACTCGCAAATTGTGCACTGCCACCAGCCACACGTCCAACACGCCGCGCCGCCTCCGGCCACCCGCCAGGGGGCGCTCACGTTCGCGACAACAGCGCGGCCCGCCGGGCCGGGCCGAACCGAACCGAGCCGCCGCTGCTCTGCACTCGGCACGGCCACACCCTGCTGCAGACCGGGCTCGTCTCTCTGTACGCGTCTGCCTGCGCATCAACACAACACGACCTTTTTTTTTTTTTTTACCTCTCTCTACCGCCATCCCTTCTTCTCGCGTTTTACTCGTTGTTGCAGCAGCGGCGCACACCTACACATCCACAGCCCCAGCCGAGCCGGCCTCACCTCAGGGCCCGCCGCCAGCGTCTCCTCCTCGGGCACAGGTGCGGTGCTGTGGCCGCCCATCCAACCGCATTGCTGGCCGTCCAGCCACCAGGCGTTCCCACTGCCGCGAGCCACGCCGCGCACCGACCCTGCTGCAGAAAACGAAGCATAGCCAGAGACCGACCGATACACAAAGCAAGCCGTCGCCTCGCCTCTTGTCCTTCCTGCCTTCCTTCCGCCCCCGCCCTTCTCACACCACCGCCTCTCCACTTTCGCCCGCCCCCGCCCCCGCCCCTCCTTTTTTTTGTTTTGTTTTTTTCCTTCGTTTTCTTCTTTCTTTCTTTCTTTCTTTCTTTCTTTCTTTCTTTCTTTCTTTCTTTCTTTGGCCCTCTCTCCTTCCCGCCCCATGGCGGTTACGGCACCGCCTGCAGCGGCAGATTTTTTGCGCCCACACGCCTACTCCTACCACCATTAACCTTGCCCTGCCCTGCCCATCAACGTCGCAGTCGAACCGACGCTTGCCAACACACTGCCCACGTTCCCTTTCTCTCTTCGGCCTACGCCCATTACGCGCCGCCGCCACAGCACCTTCCCTTCCCACAACACACCGACGTCATCACACGCACCCAAAACAGGGGCCACGACCGTGTTCCTCGCCCACTCCCATCCCGCACGGTACGCACATTCCCAACTACTAACCGCGCACCCTCCCTTTCCAATCTGTGTGTCTCTGTGTCTGTGTCCTGTCCGCGCGTGACGCCTCTCAACATCCGCCGTCCCCCGTCCCGTTTTCGCCCCCATGCCGTCGTCGCGCCGCCTCCGCCCCGTCCACCGCCGCCCCTGTCCGCCCCGCACCACACCATACACCGCTGCTTGTCCCGGCCGTTGCCACCAAAGGCGCCGACCGCAAACGCGCCACGCCGCAGCCCCCGTGCGTCTCGCGCTCGCTTGCATCTCCGTGCCGACGCTGCCTCTCTTCCCGCTCGCACTCGACCTCGACAACACAGTCTTTGGCTCCGCCACTGCGTGTTCCGGTGGTACGCACGCTGCAACACGTATGTATTCATTACCAGAGCGATGGCGAGGCATGACAGCATCTCCGTCTGACCAGAGAGTTATTTATCGTTGCTGGTCGGCGCTTGGACCGCGCCAGACGACAGTAGTGGCACGCACCGGGTCGCCAGGAACAGTTGTTATATATATTGTAGCGCGAGTCGGGAGAGGTAGTAGTCGGTCGACAGTAGTAGCGGGTGGACGGTTGTACTGAGCGGGCGTCGGCGGCGTGCTCTGCTCGTCTCGCGACTCTGGTCACGGTTCGGGACGATGTATATAGTATATTGTGTTATAATCAAAAGGTAGTGTGAAGCTGCATTGCGCAAATCTGATAACGTATGTTCTTCAACAACAAAAGCCCCACTATTACTTTTTTCTAAAGTAACTTTTGTCTTTTAACGAAAAACATTCACTTTTTAAAGACTACTTCCTATGGCATTTCCCTCCAAGGAGTGCAATTAATTACCAGCCAGCACTCATTCATTGCACACAGCTGTGTAAGGGGTATCTACAATTGAGGAGCGGATACAAATGCAATTTTTTTGTTTCTTTTTTTTTTTTTTTTTTTTTTTTTTTTGGTGTCTGTGTGTTGTAACCTCCCCGCAAAATTTAAAATAATGGACAATGTTATTTACGGATGCTAATGGACATTGCGCTAATTGTAACCTCGCCCACAATGAGAGGTATTGAAAATGGCAACAAAAATGTGAAATTCGCAATCCGACTCAAATATAAATTCTTCACAACATTTAAAGTCCGTTCAGTGACAAGAAACTTCAATTAAACCGAAATATCGGTCTTTGGCCCTGTGCAAAACAATCAGAATTACAGTCTTACCTCAGAATAAATGGATGTCACATTTCTGCTCTTGTTGTTGCGCAGCGCCTGGAGGAACTGCATTGCAAATAATAATATTCTCCTTTTTTTTTGTGATTTTAGTGAAATTTTTCTTCAAAGAAGTGGAATGAAATGTGAAGTGCAACGAACTCTTTAGTTCAATAAAAAATTAAATGTTTGAAAAATGCTTTTGAAATAAAAATTATTATTGGGGAACTTGTTGGAGAATAATTACAATAAATAAACCTTTTCATTATCTAATGATTATATTAATTAACAGTATACCTTATTCACCATCTTGACCAGTGTTGCCGGCCGCCTACATCACACAACCGCACTCGGCTGCTACTACTGACCGACCGCTCTGCATGACGACTACTGACAGAGTACAGACTCGCAACGACTGACTGACTGACTGACTGACTGACTGAGAACCGCTCGCAACACTCGCGCAGTCCAGCGCAAACTCTCTGGTCACAGATGCTACAATGTCTCGCCATCGCTGCTACGTTACATACGTGTTTCAGTGTCTTCTTTTCATTGGGGTAACGATCTTTGGCTCTTTTTATTCTGAATACAGGGCCAAAGGTCAACGCTGCTGCCCTTATACAATTTATCAGGTTTCATTATGTCTGTTGCAATGTTACATACGGTTCATTCTTTCATTAATATTATCGTTGGGTTTGTTTTGTAGGGACGTTAACATTCTGGCACATTTTTATTATCATCGGACTCTCTGCTATTTGTGCAGGGAGGTTATGTACCTGGGTCCATTTCCATTTCCATTTACATTTTAGTATTGATAGACTTTTTGTTTTCTTTTTTGTTTCTTGTTGTTTTTCCTTCTTTTTTTTGTTGTTCTTTTTTTGTTTTGTTTTGTTTTTCCCGCTCTCAACCACCACCGCCGCATCACGCCTTCCGTTTTCTTGGTTTCTTTTCTGTTCTTCAACTGCTTCAACATCACCGCGCCCCATTTCCACACCACAGCCATCAGCCTCCAAGACGGGCAGGCGCAGTGTGCCATTTCCGGCGCACAAGCACACCCGTACGGTACTCTCCTCGCCCCCACGCCAACAACAACACAGCGACCACGCGGCTTTCAGGCATGGCACGGCACGGCACCGGCGAAATGCGCCGCCCCCGCCCCTCCGCGCATCCGTCCGTCTCGCCACGTTCACTGACAGCCGCGTCTGCGGCTACACCACGACAACCACAACACAACACCGCTCCCCTCCCTGGCAACTCATTGTTTTTCTCCTCCTCTTTTGCACAAACCACAACGCCGAGCACAGGCGCAAGCCACCCACACCGCGCCCCTCCCCGTCCCGTCTTTGGCCGCCGCTCCTCGTTTGCCCCCTCCCATCTCCCGAAATGCCATGCCAGCAGCGTTACGCATGCCCCTCCCCTGTCCACACAACACTACCGCCAAACGAACAGCCTTCCGGGCCACATGCAGGGCACGCCCACCTCCAAACACTGCCAATTCACGGACGCACACACACACACACACACACACACACACTTTCTCGACACCTTTCTGTACGGAGGGTGCGTCATCTCGACCGTGACAGAGTGACGCCAACTATCGGCGATCCATTTCCCCCCACTGGTAAAACATGTCCACTAACACCTACATACATCATTCAAGTACACAGACAATAGCATACACACAATGGGAGGGCACACGAACATGGACGGCACGGCACTGTCATACACTCTTCCTCAGAACCATATCAACAAACGTTACGTACATCCGGGAAAGCGAAAGCGAAAGCAAAAGCAAAGCCCAATGCAGCCGTCAAAGGTAACGTTCACCACGGCAGACACTTGCAGCCGCGCCGCCGTTAAACGCATTTCAGTGCGGCTCCAATACGCCTCCGACACGGGAACGTTCCGTTGCTCTACGAATGCGCTTCTCCCCTTTTTCCCTTCCTCTCTCTTTTGCCCCCCCTCCTTGCACTCTTGCCTCATTCCTCACGTTCTGCCCAGACATTCGACCGATCAAAGTCAACCTTTCGTTACCGTTCTCAGCGCGACGGTGTACAACAGTATGACGGGTGTGCCCAAGACTTCGGTTCAGTTGCGTGACGCCGGTCTATCGCGCCGATCGACAGTTACTCAGGGGGCGACGGATCGGACCACGTCACCGACACACAAAACACTTTCAAACAAACAAATACATACCGGATGGACACAGACAAACACGTGTACAGACATTCGCCAAACAAACGACGACGACCGCCGCCGCCGCCGCCGCCGCCGCCGCCGTCTAGCGTCGCGCTTACTGTACTGCACTGGACACGCGTGCATCTTGAATGACGACATCGGTGTGCGTGCGTCGTACGCAATCAGTCAGACACGGCTATCAAAAATCAGAGTCGAATGGTACATCATCGTGCGTGTCGCCGTACACGTACAGTACAATACAACAACAATGCGTCTTAATGGCACGTTCAATTTCAACGTCACTCACACACCTCCACGCTGCAGTTACGTCGCACCATTGTCAAACTCGGCGTACAGCAAAGGGAATAGTGGGCGGCAAAAAAAAAAACCAAACAAAAACATTTCACATTTCACCCTCGCCATGTATGATGTGCAAAAAACAAACCCGCAAACGGCCGTCGTTACGGTGACACAAAAGTCGCCGATCGCACTGTCCCCCCTCGCAGACAGGTTAACACACACACACACACACACACACACACACACACACACACACCAACACCAATGGGTCAAAACCACTCCAACGAGGCGTGCCACCATTCCACGCCACGGCGACCAACCTCGTGGCCGTCCCCCGCAACACGCTTTGACGCGCCCCCCCCACCCACAATCAAAATGCACACATACATCACAGCCGTCCACACAAACAACAACAACAACAACAACAATTCCGCCCTTCCCGCAAAAGGCAAGTTGGTGGCCCTGAAAAGGGCCGTTTTGCCGCTCTCGCAACGGAGGAGCCTTCTCCTTCCTTCCTTCCTTCCTTCCATTCCAGAGCCACCTCCTTACTTGGAGCTCGTGTACTTGGTCACCGCCTTCGTGCCCTCGCTCACGGCGTGCTTGGCCAGCTCGCCAGGCAGCAACAGCCGCACAGCGGTCTGGATCTCGCGGGACGTGATGGTCGAGCGCTTGTTGTAGTGCGCCAGGCGAGAAGCCTCGGCCGCAATGCGCTCGAAAATGTCGTTCACGAAGCTGTTCATGATGCTCATCGCCTTCGACGAGATGCCCGTGTCAGGGTGCACCTGCTTCAGCACCTTGTAGATGTAGATGGCATAGCTCTCCTTCCTCTTGCGCTTCTTCTTCTTGTCGCCCTTCGAAATGTTCTTCTGCGCCTTGCCAGCCTTCTTGGCGGCCTTCCCGCTAGTCTTGGGCGGCATCTCGAACGAACGAACGTACGGCAGCAGCAACACCAGTAGCAAGCGCTCCGCTCTAGTCAGCGTCTCCCCACACAGTGGCACCCGCCGCCAGCCGCCGCCGCACCTTTACCAGCTCGCCCTGTTGCGGCCGCCGACCAATGGGGCGCGCGCGCAACCGGCCGCCGCACCCGAGCCCATAAAGCACCCCCACCCCGGCTGCGCCGGCACGCACTCCGCTGCTCGACTCGCTGCCGCTCGCACCGGTCGTTTTTCGTTTCCGTTTCGTGTGCACCGTCGCTAGCCCATCGCCATGTCCGGACGCGGAAAGGGAGGCAAAGTCAAGGGCAAGTCAAAGTCCCGCTCAAGCAGGGCTGGGCTCCAGTTCCCGGTCGGCAGAATCCACCGCCTCCTGCGCAAGGGAAACTACGCAGAGCGCGTCGGCGCCGGGGCGCCCGTCTACCTCGCCGCCGTCATGGAGTACCTCGCGGCTGAGGTGCTCGAGCTGGCCGGAAACGCGGCCCGCGACAACAAGAAGACGCGCATCATCCCGCGCCACCTGCAGCTTGCCATCCGCAACGACGAGGAGCTCAACAAGCTCCTGTCGGGCGTCACCATCGCACAGGGTGGTGTCCTGCCCAACATCCAGGCCGTCCTGCTGCCAAAGAAGACCGAGAAGAAGGCCTAAAGGAGGCCAGGCAATCGCAACGCGCTTTGCCGGCTCGGCTCGGCCCACAACAATCGGCCCTTTTCAGGGCCACCACACAAACCTACGTCCAAAGCAAAATTTCAGTCGTCCTCGCCGCACCTTGTTTTGTTTTAACTTTGCACAGCCGCCGCCGGCGCACGTCCGCCATCTTGTCGTCCACACAGCCCGTGTGGCCCAACACACACACACACACACATTCATTTTTGCACGGTCGCAGTCGCCTTCCAAACGACAACGGCAGCAATAATGACGACCATTGTTACAGGGAGGCGTGTCGACACACCGCCCTCCACTCCCGCGCGCAACGGCCGTCGACACGAACGAAACAGCTGATCCGGCCGCCTATGCCCACACGCCTTGCCTCGGAAACCCCAACGCCGCCGCAAACACACAGGGCCAAACCACGCAAGCAAATAATCACCGCCTCTCGCACAACAACACACAGCCCGCCATCTCCGTCGCGATCGATACAACGACACACAATAACAAACACAAACGAAGCAGCTCCACACACAGCCAGCCACATGACACGTTTCCTTTCCTTCTCCCCTCCCAGTCACATCACGTCGCTCAAACGGAAAGAAAGAAACAAACAAACAACACAGACTCTTTCGCACTTTTCAACTTCCGAACAGTGTGGTGGCCCTGAAAAGGGCCGTTTTCTAGTCTCTCCCACCCACAAGCACGGCCGCGGGAAGGCCAGCGCCCGCTGCGACGCAGCCTAACCGCCGAAACCGTACAGGGTGCGCCCCTGCCTCTTCAGGGCGTACACCACGTCCATGGCCGTCACAGTCTTGCGCTTGGCGTGCTCAGTGTACGTCACCGCGTCGCGGATCACGTTCTCCAGGAACACCTTCAGCACCCCGCGGGTCTCCTCGTAGATCAGACCAGAGATGCGCTTCACGCCGCCCCTGCGAGCCAGGCGGCGGATGGCGGGCTTCGTGATGCCCTGGATGTTGTCGCGCAACACCTTGCGGTGCCGCTTGGCGCCACCCTTGCCGAGCCCCTTTCCTCCCTTGCCGCGGCCTGTCATCCTTCCTTCCTCGGGCAAAGCAACAACGTGCACAAACAGCAGCTGCAGCGGCTGGCGAGTCGGCTACGGTCTGCGCCCAGCGCGCCCGCCGCCCCCCTATATAGACTCTGGCCCGCCCTCCCCCCACCACGCGCAACCGAGGGCATATAAGCGCAGCACGGAGGCGCGCGGGCCCGTTGTCAAGGCAGCACCGGACGCCGCGCCGCACCTAACCTCCACGCACGCCGCTCCGCTACCGCTATGGCCCGCACAAAGCAAACGGCCCGCAAGTCCACCGGCGGAAAGGCGCCGCGCAAACAGCTCGCCACCAAGGCGGCGAGGAAGAGCGCGCCCGCCACCGGAGGCGTCAAGAAGCCCCACCGCTACAGGCCGGGCACCGTCGCCCTGCGAGAAATCAGGCGCTACCAGAAGAGCACAGAGCTGCTCATCCGCAAGCTGCCATTCCAGCGCCTAGTGCGCGAGATCGCCCAGGACTTCAAGACCGACCTGCGCTTCCAGAGCTCCGCAGTCATGGCCCTGCAGGAGGCCAGCGAGGCCTACCTCGTCGGCCTCTTCGAAGACACCAACCTGTGCGCAATCCACGCCAAGCGCGTCACCATCATGCCCAAGGACATCCAGCTCGCGCGCCGCATCCGCGGCGAGCGCGCCTAAACCGCGCCGCGGCACCGCACCGCACAAACAAAAACGGCCCTTTTCAGGGCCACTAACATCTCTCCGTCGCGAGCAAACTTTGTCGGTCGCCTGCCTCTCGCCCCGCAACCCAAAAACAACAACCACCACTTCCCGTCCGCCCGCCACACCCGCTCACTCTGCCTGCCTGCTAGCAGCGCGCAACAATCACACATCATCCCTCCCCGGCGCTCAAAGCGCACAATACCCAACGGCCGACGTCACACCGCACGGGTGGCTGGCCGGCCGCCGCTTTCGTTTCGAAAACAAAAACAACCCGCACTCCACTCCGACGGCCAACGGCCAGGCAGGCGCGCTCGCTCGCTCGCTCGCTCTCCAACGCCACCGAAATCCCCGCCGACTCCTTCCACATCTCAACGTGCCCCCCGTTGCAAAACATAACACACACACACACACACACAAAGGAACAAAACAAAGACCAGACACGACTCGACAAGACAGACATCCGAGAAGAACGAACGCAGGCAAGCCAACCAACGTATTCAAACAAAACAACGTGACAGAAAACCAACCGTCGGCCGCCGCCACAAACACGGCGACAATCAACCACGACGACAACAACAACAACACCGCTTACCGCTACCGCCGCCCACACCCGCCACCGACCCCCGCAATCCATCCACCACGGCACGCAAACAGCATCCCCCACGGGCATACACAAAGACACCCACACCAAACGCAACACGACAATCAAAACCTTCCCCGACGTGCTTTGATGGCCCTGAGAAGGGCCGTTTTGGGCCGCGCGTCTCTTGCGCGCCACTAGACGACGACGGGGGGTGGGGACGACGGAGTCAAGCGCCAAACCCTTCCTTTCTCCCATCTCTTTCTCCTCTACTCTACTCTACTCTACTTCTTCTTCTTGGGCGAAGCCTTCGCCTTAGACGGCGTCGTCGCCTTCTTCGGGCGCGGCGCCTTCGGCTTCTTCGTCGGAACCTTGGCGGCCTTCTTCGCCTTCGACGGCGACTTGGCCTTGGCCGGCTTGGCCGCAGCCGCCTTCTTCGCACCCGCGGGAGCGGCCGACGCCGCAGACGCCTTCTTGGCGGCGCCCGCCTTCCGACCGGTCGCCGCCTTCACGCCACCAGCCTTCTTTGCGCCGGCCGCACGGGCGCCCTTCTTCTCCTTGCTGGCCGGAGCGGCGCGCTTCTTCTTGGCACCGCCAGCACGGGCCTTGCCGCCCTCGGCCGCCCCCCCGCCGCCGGCGCCGGCAAGCTTGAACGAGCCGGACGCGCCCTTCCCCTTCGTCTGCACCAGCTCGCCCGCCACGACGGCCGACTTGAGGTACTTCTTGATAAACGGCGCCAGCTTCTCCGCGTCCAGCTTGTAGTGCGCGGCTATGTACTTCTTGATCGCCTGCAGCGACGACCCGCCGCGCTCCTTCAGACTCTTGATGGCGGCCGTCACCATCTCAGAGGTGCGCGGGTGCGCAGGCTTGGCGCGCGGCTTCTTCGCAGACGACGCAGACTTGGCCTTCTTCGTAGTGCCGGTGGCGGCGGGTGCCGCAGCAGTCTCGTTCGTAGCCGCCTGATCTGCCATTTCGACGACGCGCGTAACACACAGCGAGAGCGAGAGCGAGCGGGACGGACGGCAGGCACGCAAGCACAGCACAGCACAGCACAGCAGCAGAGCAGAGAATCACAAGGCCCAGCCAGTGTCGCGGGCGGGCGCGGACGGCCGAGAGAGCGGCCGCCACTCTGCGCGCCGCCGCGCCGCGCCTCCCGCGCTTGCTACCGCCCAACGTCCGACAGCCTGTGCGGAGCAGCCCCAAACCTGCGCCACAACCGCCCGCGCCTTTCAAACCACCGAGGATGGGGCTACACACAGCCACACCACAGTCGCCAACCAGTCGCCACGGCAGCGCCGCAAACCACGGCCAAACTGCAGCTACCGCGCGCTACAGCCTGGGTCGGCCCGCCGAGAATCGCCGCCCCCGCCCAAATGCCGCCCCCACAGCCCCAGCCGACGACCCGCCACAATGGCCAAACCTTCGGCAAAACTCCCACACCGTCGCCGCGGCAGCCCGGCCAGCGCGGCCGGCGCCACAGCCACACAAGCCGAGGCGTGCGGCGATGACGGCCGTGCAAACGCGCCTCCGCCGCCCCATCGCCTTCCGTCGCCCTCCCGCCGTTTCCCGATCGGCCCGCAGCCGTCGGGCCACATCGCGCGCCGTCCTCCTCCTCTCGCCCGCCAACATTCACAGCCGTTTCTCAACAATTGCCCGCCGCAAACGGACGCCGCCTGCGCAACAGGCGCCGCCGCCCCTCGCCGCTTCCGACCCAACCCCTCGACCGAGGCAAACCGCAATCCGAATCTACAGACCAACCCAATCTGCCGTCAGCACACACGACAGCCGACCTTACACGTTACGCGTTACACATTACGTTTACACGTCTAGGTTGGGTTACGTTAGGTTAGGTGGACGTGGGTTAGGTTAAGGGGACTTGGGTTAGGTTAAGCGTCAAACTTAGGTTAAGCATTCAAACACGTCAGGCGTCAGAGGTTAGGTTAGGTTAGGTTAGGTTAGGTTAGGTTACACGTTAGGTTAAGGGGTCAGTGCTAGGCTAAGAAGCGTCAAACGTAGGTTACAAAAGCGTTCAAACCGTGAGGCGTGAGCCGGACAGCTTACCTTACGTAGACGTTAGGGGCTCACAGGCTGAGCTCACCTCGCCACACCACAGGGTTAGGTTCGGTTCGCTCGGCTCAGCGTAAAGCGCCGAGGTCAGGGTTGCGTTCGTTCACCTTCGGGCGCCACACTTTCGGTTGAAAGGTCGCGACGGGACGACGTCGGCAGGCACGCCGCAAACGAACAAAAACGTACAGACGACGTCGAAAACCGCCGACAGACGGGGGAGCAGCACGACCACGACCAGATACCGAGCGCGAACGAGACACACGCGAACCACCCCCACCGGCCAAAGGGCACCACACAACAACCCAGAGCACCACGTGTCCACACCAGAGCAACCCGCCGCTCACGCGACATGGCTGGCACCGAAGGGCAACCGCCCGCAACTGCGCTTTCCGCGCCGGCCCGGATGCACGTCGTGCTACAACAACACCACTACCGTACACAGCCGCTGTTCACAACATCACTATCATGCGCGCCCGCGGCTCGCCGCCGTCGCAGTCGCAGCCCCGACGCCAGCGCTTTTGCACCACCATTCACACGCACCGCAACACAGCCGAACAAAACAAACACCACACAACAACAGCAACAACGCCGCCGCCGCCGCCTCTACTTGTGCCGGCGACCCACCCCGCCGATGGCGCACCTTTCGCCAGCCGGCAATCGACACACACGCACGCACCCCACCCACCCACCCACCCACCCACCCCCCGGGGCCCAGTGCAAAAAAAAAAAAAAAACACACAA
This sequence comes from Schistocerca piceifrons, assembly GCF_021461385.2. Lineage (NCBI taxonomy): Eukaryota > Metazoa > Arthropoda > Insecta > Orthoptera > Acrididae > Schistocerca > Schistocerca piceifrons. The sequence continues at coordinate 7,244 of NW_025726917.1, read as the reverse complement.
AAACAAAACGACACGGGAAGCGCACACCGCCACTTCGCGCGCACGCCACCAACCAGTCGTCGTCTCAAAATAACAAACAACAACCAAAATAAACTAACAACTAGGGCAACACAAAACAAAAACGCCTCGCACGAACCGCCCACAAAAAGGACAAGCACACGCACAGCCTCTGCTGACGACCACGACGCAGCGGCACGCTGCTCCTGTCCCGCGCCCCGCGCCCCACTCGATTCACAACTCACGCGACACCGTCAACGACGGGCTCGCTTCCCGCAACCTACCACCTTTCCGCCACGACGCACAGCCCCAGCCCCACCCGACGACGCCCGTGGCAACGACTGCACTTTCACCACCGCCTCCCCCTTCCCCCCCAAAACACACACACACACACCCAGCCAAAACGCACTCGCGACCCACACATGCACGTGCATCGGCACACGCCAACCAGTCAACGTCGACAACCACACGCAAGGCTCGAAACGAAACCGGCGTCCTTCCACGTTGCCATCAAGCTACGCGACACAAGACACAAGGAACCAACACAACAGCCGGCCCCACTAATTCCCACTCTCACGCCGCAAAAAGCACACCGAAACCGCCAAACGCACGCACATTCCCCTTCGCACTGACAACGACCGGCTCTCGCTACCACACACCTCTCGGCAGCCGTTTCACGCCAATTCGCCACACCGCCCACACAGTCGACAAGCGCCCGCCCTGTACGGCACACGCAACGACGCAGCGCAGCAAAGGGCGCCCGCAACACATACCTCTCCGCCGCCCGACGCGCCAACCGCCACACCACACCGCCAGCCACTCGCAAATTGTGCACTGCCACCAGCCACACGTCCAACACGCCGCGCCGCCTCCGGCCACCCGCCAGGGGGCGCTCACGTTCGCGACAACAGCGCGGCCCGCCGGGCCGGGCCGAACCGAACCGAGCCGCCGCTGCTCTGCACTCGGCACGGCCACACCCTGCTGCAGACCGGCTCGTCTCTCTGTACGCGTCTGCCTGCGCATCAACACAACACGACCTTTTTTTTTTTTTTACCTCTCTCTACCGCCATCCCTTCTTCTCGCGTTTTACTCGTTGTTGCAGCAGCGGCGCACACCTACACATCCACAGCCCCAGCCGAGCCGGCCTCACCTCAGGGCCCGCCGCCAGCGTCTCCTCCTCGGGCACAGGTGCGGTGCTGTGGCCGCCCATCCAACCGCATTGCTGGCCGTCCAGCCACCAGGCGTTCCCACTGCCGCGAGCCACGCCGCGCACCGACCCTGCTGCAGAAAACGAAGCATAGCCAGAGACCGACCGATACACAAAGCAAGCCGTCGCCTCGCCTCTTGTCCTTCCTGCCTTCCTTCCGCCCCCGCCCTTCTCACACCACCGCCTCTCCACTTTCGCCCGCCCCCGCCCCCGCCCCTCCTTTTTTTTGTTTTGTTTTTTTCCTTCGTTTTCTTCTTTCTTTCTTTCTTTCTTTCTTTCTTTCTTTCTTTCTTTCTTTCTTTCTTTGGCCCTCTCTCCTTCCCGCCCCATGGGCGGTTACGGCACCGCCTGCAGCGGCAGATTTTTTGCGCCCACACGCCTACTCCTACCACCATTAACCTTGCCCTGCCCTGCCCATCAACGTCGCAGTCGAACCGACGCTTGCCAACACACTGCCCACGTTCCCTTTCTCTCTTCGGCCTACGCCCATTACGCGCCGCCGCCACAGCACCTTCCCTTCCCACAACACACCGACGTCATCACACGCACCCAAAACAGGGGCCACGACCGTGTTCCTCGCCCACTCCCATCCCGCACGGTACGCACATTCCCAACTACTAACCGCGCACCCTCCCTTTCCAATCTGTGTGTCTCTGTGTCTGTGTCCTGTCCGCGCGTGACGCCTCTCAACATCCGCCGTCCCCCGTCCGTTTTCGCCCCCATGCCGTCGTCGCGCCGCCTCCGCCCCGTCCACCGCCGCCCCTGTCCGCCCCCGCACCACACCATACACCGCTGCTTGTCCCGGCCGTTGCCACCAAAGGCGCCGACCGCAAACGCGCCACGCCGCAGCCCCGTGCGTCTCGCGCTCGCTTGCATCTCCGTGCCGACGCTGCCTCTCTTCCCGCTCGCACTCGACCTCGACAACACAGTCTTTGGCTCCGCCACTGCGTGTTCCGGTGGTACGCACGCTGCAACACGTATGTATTCATTACCAGAGCGATGGCGAGGCATGACAGCATCTCCGTCTGACCAGAGAGTTATTTATCGTTGCTGGTCGGCGCTTGGACCGCGCCAGACGACAGTAGTGGCACGCACCGGGTCGCCAGGAACAGTTGTTATATATATTGTAGCGCGAGTCGGGAGAGGTAGTAGTCGGTCGACAGTAGTAGCGGGTGGACGGTTGTACTGAGCGGGCGTCGGCGGCGTGCTCTGCTCGTCTCGCGACTCTGGTCACGGTTCGGGACGATGTATATAGTATATTGTGTTATAATCAAAAGGTAGTGTGAAGCTGCATTGCGCAAATCTGATAACGTATGTTCTTCAACAACAAAAGCCCCACTATTACTTTTTTCTAAAGTAACTTTTGTCTTTTAACGAAAAACATTCACTTTTTAAAGACTACTTCCTATGGCATTTCCCTCCAAGGAGTGCAATTAATTACCAGCCAGCACTCATTCATTGCACACAGCTGTGTAAGGGGTATCTACAATTGAGGAGCGGATACAAATGCAATTTTTTTGTTTCTTTTTTTTTTTTTTTTTTTTTTTTTTTTGGTGTCTGTGTGTTGTAACCTCCCCGCAAAATTTAAAATAATGGACAATGTTATTTACGGATGCTAATGGACATTGCGCTAATTGTAACCTCGCCCACAATGAGAGGTATTGAAAATGGCAACAAAAATGTGAAATTCGCAATCCGACTCAAATATAAATTCTTCACAACATTTAAAGTCCGTTCAGTGACAAGAAACTTCAATTAAACCGAAATATCGGTCTTTGGCCCTGTGCAAAACAATCAGAATTACAGTCTTACCTCAGAATAAATGGATGTCACATTTCTGCTCTTGTTGTTGCGCAGCGCCTGGAGGAACTGCATTGCAAATAATAATATTCTCCTTTTTTTTTGTGATTTTAGTGAAATTTTTCTTCAAAGAAGTGGAATGAAATGTGAAGTGCAACGAACTCTTTAGTTCAATAAAAAATTAAATGTTTGAAAAATGCTTTTGAAATAAAAATTATTATTGGGGAACTTGTTGGAGAATAATTACAATAAATAAACCTTTTCATTATCTAATGATTATATTAATTAACAGTATACCTTATTCACCATCTTGACCAGTGTTGCCGGCCGCCTACATCACACAACCGCACTCGGCTGCTACTACTGACCGACCGCTCTGCATGACGACTACTGACAGAGTACAGACTCGCAACGACTGACTGACTGACTGACTGACTGACTGAGAACCGCTCGCAACACTCGCGCAGTCCAGCGCAAACTCTCTGGTCACAGATGCTACAATGTCTCGCCATCGCTGCTACGTTACATACGTGTTTCAGTGTCTTCTTTTCATTGGGGTAACGATCTTTGGGCTCTTTTTATTCTGAATACAGGGCAAAGGTCAACGCTGCTGCCCTTATACAATTTATCAGGTTTCATTATGTCTGTTGCAATGTTACATACGGTTCATTCTTTCATTAATATTATCGTTGGGTTTGTTTTGTAGGGACGTTAACATTCTGGCACATTTTTATTATCATCGGACTCTCTGCTATTTGTGCAGGGAGGTTATGTACCTGGGTCCATTTCCATTTCCATTTACATTTTAGTATTGATAGACTTTTTGTTTTCTTTTTTGTTTCTTGTTGTTTTTCCTTCTTTTTTTGTTGTTCTTTTTTTGTTTTGTTTTGTTTTTTCCCGCTCTCAACCACCACCGCCGCATCACGCCTTCCGTTTTCTTGGTTTCTTTTCTGTTCTTCAACTGCTTCAACATCACCGCGCCCCATTTCCACACCACAGCCATCAGCCTCCAAGACGGGCAGGCGCAGTGTGCCATTTCCGGCGCACAAGCACACCCGTACGGTACTCTCCTCGCCCCCACGCCAACAACAACACAGCGACCACGCGGCTTTCAGGCATGGCACGGCACGGCACCGGCGAAATGCGCCGCCCCCGCCCCTCCGCGCATCCGTCCGTCTCGCCACGTTCACTGACAGCCGCGTCTGCGGCTACACCACGACAACCACAACACAACACCGCTCCCCTCCCTGGCAACTCATTGTTTTTCTCCTCCTCTTTTGCACAAACCACAACGCCGAGCACAGGCGCAAGCCACCCACACCGCGCCCCTCCCCGTCCCGTCTTTGGCCGCCGCTCCTCGTTTGCCCCCTCCCATCTCCCGAAATGCCATGCCAGCAGCGTTACGCATGCCCCCTCCCCTGTCCACACAACACTACCGCCAAACGAACAGCCTTCCGGGCCACATGCAGGGCACGCCCACCTCCAAACACTGCCAATTCACGGACGCACACACACACACACACACACACACACACACTTTCTCGACACCTTTCTGTACGGAGGGTGCGTCATCTCGACCGTGACAGAGTGACGCCAACTATCGGCGATCCATTTCCCCCCACTGGTAAAACATGTCCACTAACACCTACATACATCATTCAAGTACACAGACAATAGCATACACACAATGGGAGGGCACACGAACATGGACGGCACGGCACTGTCATACACTCTTCCTCAGAACCATATCAACAAACGTTACGTACATCCGGGAAAGCGAAAGCGAAAGCAAAAGCAAAGCCCAATGCAGCCGTCAAGGTAACGTTCACCACGGCAGACACTTGCAGCCGCGCCGCCGTTAAACGCATTTCAGTGCGGCTCCAATACGCCTCCGACACGGGAACGTTCCGTTGCTCTACGAATGCGCTTCTCCCCTTTTTCCCTTCCTCTCTCTTTTGCCCCCCCTCCTTGCACTCTTGCCTCATTCCTCACGTTCTGCCCAGACATTCGACCGATCAAAGTCAACCTTTCGTTACCGTTCTCAGCGCGACGGTGTACAACAGTATGACGGGTGTGCCCAAGACTTCGGTTCAGTTGCGTGACGCCGGTCTATCGCGCCGATCGACAGTTACTCAGGGGGCGACGGATCGGACCACGTCACCGACACACAAAACACTTTCAAACAAACAAATACATACCGGATGGACACAGACAAACACGTGTACAGACATTCGCCAAACAAACGACGACGACCGCCGCCGCCGCCGCCGCCGCCGCCGCCGTCTAGCGTCGCGCTTACTGTACTGCACTGGACACGCGTGCATCTTGAATGACGACATCGGTGTGCGTGCGTCGTACGCAATCAGTCAGACACGGCTATCAAAAATCAGAGTCGAATGGTACATCATCGTGCGTGTCGCCGTACACGTACAGTACAATACAACAACAATGCGTCTTAATGGCACGTTCAATTTCAACGTCACTCACACACCTCCACGCTGCAGTTACGTCGCACCATTGTCAAACTCGGCGTACAGCAAAGGGAATAGTGGGCGGCAAAAAAAAAAACCAAACAAAAACATTTCACATTTCACCCTCGCCATGTATGATGTGCAAAAAACAAACCCGCAAACGGCCGTCGTTACGGTGACACAAAAGTCGCCGATCGCACTGTCCCCCCTCGCAGACAGGTTAACACACACACACACACACACACACACACACACACACACACACACCAACACCAATGGGTCAAAACCACTCCAACGAGGCGTGCCACCATTCCACGCCACGGCGACCAACCTCGTGGCCGTCCCCCCGCAACACGCTTTGACGCGCCCCCCCCACCCACAATCAAAATGCACACATACATCACAGCCGTCCACACAAACAACAACAACAACAACAACAATTCCGCCCTTCCCCGCAAAAGGCAAGTTGGTGGCCCTGAAAAGGGCCGTTTTGCCGCTCTCGCAACGGAGGAGCCTTCTCCTTCCTTCCTTCCTTCCTTCCATTCCAGAGCCACCTCCTTACTTGGAGCTCGTGTACTTGGTCACCGCCTTCGTGCCCTCGCTCACGGCGTGCTTGGCCAGCTCGCCAGGCAGCAACAGCCGCACAGCGGTCTGGATCTCGCGGGACGTGATGGTCGAGCGCTTGTTGTAGTGCGCCAGGCGAGAAGCCTCGGCCGCAATGCGCTCGAAAATGTCGTTCACGAAGCTGTTCATGATGCTCATCGCCTTCGACGAGATGCCCGTGTCAGGGTGCACCTGCTTCAGCACCTTGTAGATGTAGATGGCATAGCTCTCCTTCCTCTTGCGCTTCTTCTTCTTGTCGCCCTTCGAAATGTTCTTCTGCGCCTTGCCAGCCTTCTTGGCGGCCTTCCCGCTAGTCTTGGGCGGCATCTCGAACGAACGAACGTACGGCAGCAGCAACACCAGTAGCAAGCGCTCCGCTCTAGTCAGCGTCTCCCCACACAGTGGCACCCGCCGCCAGCCGCCGCCGCACCTTTACCAAGCTCGCCCTGTTGCGGCCGCCGACCAATGGGGCGCGCGCGCAACCGGCCGCCGCACCCGAGCCCATAAAGCACCCCCACCCCGGCTGCGCCGGCACGCACTCCGCTGCTCGACTCGCTGCCGCTCGCACCGGTCGTTTTTCGTTTCCGTTTCGTGTGCACCGTCGCTAGCCCATCGCCATGTCCGGACGCGGAAAGGGAGGCAAAGTCAAGGGCAAGTCAAAGTCCCGCTCAAGCAGGGCTGGGCTCCAGTTCCCGGTCGGCAGAATCCACCGCCTCCTGCGCAAGGGAAACTACGCAGAGCGCGTCGGCGCCGGGGCGCCCGTCTACCTCGCCGCCGTCATGGAGTACCTCGCGGCTGAGGTGCTCGAGCTGGCCGGAAACGCGGCCCGCGACAACAAGAAGACGCGCATCATCCCGCGCCACCTGCAGCTTGCCATCCGCAACGACGAGGAGCTCAACAAGCTCCTGTCGGGCGTCACCATCGCACAGGGTGGTGTCCTGCCCAACATCCAGGCCGTCCTGCTGCCAAAGAAGACCGAGAAGAAGGCCTAAAGGAGGCCAGGCAATCGCAACGCGCTTTGCCGGCTCGGCTCGGCCCACAACAATCGGCCCTTTTCAGGGCCACCACACAAACCTACGTCCAAAGCAAAATTTCAGTCGTCCTCGCCGCACCTTGTTTTGTTTTAACTTTGCACAGCCGCCGCCGGCGCACGTCCGCCATCTTGT
>NW_025726916.1:0-142846 GCF_021461385.2 Schistocerca piceifrons | reverse complement strand
AATGTGCCAGAATGTTAACGTCCCTACAAAACAAACCCAACGATAATATTAATGAAAGAATGAACCGTATGTAACATTGCAACAGACATAATGAAACCTGATAAATTGTATAAGGGCAGCAGCGTTGACCTTTGGCCCTGTATTCAGAATAAAAAGAGCCAAAGATCGTCACCCCAATGAAAAAGACACTGAAACACGTATGTAACATAGCAGCGATGGCGAGACATTGTAGCATCTGTGACCAGAGAGTTTGCGCTGGACGCGCGAGTGTTGCGAGCGGTTCTCAGTCAGTCAGTCAGTCAGTCAGTCAGTCGGTCGGTCGTTGCGAGTCTGTAGGTCTGTCTAGTTGAGGGCTGTACTCTGTCAGTAGTCGTCGCGTGCAGTACGCTAATAGTCGTCATGCAGAGCGGTCGGTCAGTAGTAGCAGCCGAGTGCGGTTGTGTGATGTAGGCGGTCGGCAACACTGGTCAAGATGGTGAATAAGGTATACTGTGAATTAATATAATCATTAGATAATGAACAATTTTATTTATTGTAATTATTCTCCAACAAGTTCCCCAATAATAATTTTTATTTCAAAAGCATTTTTCAAACATTTAATTTTTTATTGAACTGAAGAGTTCGTTGCACTTCACATTTCATTCCACTTCTTTGAAGAAAAATTTCACTAAAATCACAAAAAAAAAAGAGAATATTATTATTTGCAATGCAGTTCCTCCAAGCGCTGCGCAACAAACAAGAGCAGAAATGTGACATCCATTTATTCTGAGGTAAGACTTTAATTCTGATTGTTTTGCACAGGGCCAAAGACCGATATTTCGGTTTAATTGAAGTTTCTTGTCACTGAACGGACTTTTAAATGTTGTGAAGAATTTATATTTGAGTCAGATTGCGAATTTAACATTTTTGTTGCCATTTTCAATACCTCTCATTGTGGGCGAGGTTACAATTAGCGCAATGTCCATTAGCATCCGTAAATAACATTGTCCATTATTTTAAATTTTGCGGGGAGGTTACAACGCACAAAAAAAAAAAAAACAAAACAAAAAATTGCATTTGTATCCGCTCCTCAATTGTAGATACCCCTTACACAGCTGTGTGCAATGAATGAGTGCTGGCTGGTAATTAATTGCACTCCTTGGAGGGAAATGCCATAGGAAGTAGTCTTTAAAAAGTGAATGTTTTTCGTTAAAAGACAAAAGTTACTTTAGAAAAAAGTAATAGTGGGGCTTTTTGTCGTTGAACAAAATAAGTACAATGAACATACGTTATCAGATTTGCGCAAAATGCAGCTTCACACCACCTTTTGATTATAACACAATATACTATACATCGTCCCGAACCGTGACCAGAGTCGCGAGACGAGCAGAGCACGCCGCCGACGCCCGCTCAGTACAACCGTCCACCCGCTACTACTGTCGACCGACTACTACCTCTCCCGACTCGCGCTACAATATATATAACAACTGTTCCTGGCGACCCGGTGCGTGCCACTACTGTCGTCTGGCGCGGTCCAAGCGCCGACTAGCAACGATAAATAACTCTCTGGTCAGACAGAGATGCTGTCATGCCTCGCCATCGCTCTGGTAATGAATACATACGTGTTGCAGCGTGCGTACCACCGGAACACGCAGTGGCGGAGCCAAAGACTGTGTTGTCGAGGTCGAGTGCGAGCGGGAAGAGAGGCAGCGTCGGCACGGAGATGCAAGCGAGCGCGAGACGCACGGGGGCTGCGGCGTGGCGCGTTTGCGGTCGGCGCCTTTGGTGGCAACGGCCGGGACAAGCAGCGGTGTATGGTGTGGTGCGGGGCGGACAGGGGCGGCGGTGGACGGGGAGGAGGCGGCGCGACGACGGCATGGGGGCGAAAACGGGACGGGGGACGGGGGACGGCGGATGTTGAGAGGCGTCACGCGCGGACAGGACACAGACACAGAGACACACAGATTGGAAAGGGAGGGTGCGCGGTAATAATAGTTGGGAATGTGCGTACCGTGCGGGACGGGAGTGGGCGAGGAACACGGTCGTGGCCCCTGTTTTGGGTGCGTGTGATGACGTCGGTGTGTTGTGGGAAGGGAAGGTGCTGTGGCGGCGGCGCGTAATGGGCGTAGGCCGAAAAGAGAAAGGAACGTCGGCAGTGTGTTGGCAAGCGTCGGTTCGACTGCGACGTTGATGGGCAGGGCAGGGCGAGGTTAATGGTGGTAGGAGTAGGCGTGTGGGCGCACAAAATCTGCCGCTGCAGGCGGTGCCGTAACCGCCATGGCGGGAAGGAGAGAGGGCCAAAGAAAGAAAGAAAGAAAGAAAGAAAGAAGAAAACAAAAAAAAAAAAAAAAAAAAGGAGGAGGGGGGGGGCGAAAGTGGAGAGGCGGTGGTGTGAGAAGGGCGGGGGCGGAAGGAAGGCAGGAAGGACAAGAGGCGAGGCGACGGCTTGCTTTGTGTATCGGTCGGTCTCTGGCTATGCTTCGTTTTCTGCAGCAGGGTCGGTGCGCGGCGTGGCTCGCGGCAGTGGGAACGCCTGGCGGCTGGACGGCCAGCAATGCGGTTGGATGGGCGGCCACAGCACCGCACCTGTGCCCGAGGAGGAGACGCTGGCGGCGGGCCCTGAGGTGAGGCCGGCTCGGCTCGGCTGGGGCTGTGGATGTGTAGGTGTGCGCCGCTGCTGCAACAACGAGTAAAACGCGAGAAGAAGGGATGGCGGTAGAGAGAGGAAAAAAAAAAGGTCGTGTTGTGTTGATGCGCAGGCAGACGCGTACAGAGAGACGAGCCCGGTCTGCAGCAGGGTGTGGCCGTGCCGAGTGCAGAGCAGCGGCGGCTCGGTTCGGTTCGGCCCGGCCCGGCCCGGCGGGCCGCGCTGTTGTCGCGGACGTGAGCGCCCCCTGGCGGGTGGCCGGAGGCGGCGCGGCGTGTTGGACGTGTGGCTGGTGGCAGTGCACAATTTGCGAGTGGCTGGCGGTGTGGTGTGGCGGTTGGCGCGTCGGGCGGCGGAGAGAGAGAGAGAGGGGGAGGAGAGGTATGTGTTGCGGGCGCCCTTTGCTGCGCTGCGTCGTTGCGTGTGCCGTACAGGGCGGGCGCTTGTCGACTGTGTGGGCGGTGTGGCGAATTGGCGTGAAACGGCTGCCGAGAGGTGTGTGGTAGCGAGCCGGTCGGTGTCAGTGCGAAGGGGAATGTGCGTGCGTTTGGCGGTTTCGGTGTGCTTTTTGCGGCGTGAGAGTGGGGAATTAGTGGGGCCGGCTGTTGTGTTGGTTCCTTGTGTCTTGTGTCGCGTAGCTTGATGGCAACGTGGAAGGACGCCGGTTTCGTTTCGAGCCTTGCGTGTGGTTGTCGACGTTGACTGGTTGGCGTGTGCATGTGTGGGTCGCGAGTGCGTTTTTGGCTGGCTGTGTGTGTGTGTGTGTGTGTGTGTGTGTGTGTGTGTGTGTGTGTGTGTGTTTTGGGGGGGAAGGGGGAGGCGGTGGTGAAAGTGCAGTCGTTGCCACGGGCGCGTCGTCGGGTGGGGCTGGGGCTGTGCGTCGTGGCGGAAAGGTGGTAGGTTGCGGGAAGCGAGCCCGTCGTTGACGGTGTCGCGTGAGTTGTGACTCGAGTGGGGCGCGGGGCGCGGGACAGGAGCAGCGTGCCGCTGCGTCGTGGTCGTCAGCAGAGGCTGTGCGTGTGCTTGTCCTTTTTGTGGGCGGTTCGTGCGAGGCGTTTTTTGTTTCGTGTTGCCCTAGTTGTTAGTTTATTTTTTTTTTGTGTTTGTTATTTTGAGACGACGACTGGTTGGTGGCGTGCGCGCGAAGTGGCGGTGTGCGCTTCCCGTGTCGTTTTGTTTTTGTTTGGTTTTTTTGTTTTTGTGTGTTTTTTTTGTTTGCACTGGGCCCCGGGGGGTGGGTGGGTGCGTGTGTGTCGATTGCCGGCTGGCGAAAGGTGCGCCATCGGCGGGGTGGGTCGCCGGCACAAGTAGAGGCGGCGGCGTTGTTGCTGTTGTTGTGTGGTGTTTGTTTTGTTCGGCTGTGTCGGCGAGCTGTGTTGCGGTGCGTGTGAATGGTGGTGCAAAAGTGCTGGCGTTGGGGCTGCGACTGCGACGGCGGCGAGCCGCGGGCGCGCATGATAGTGATGTTGTGAACAGCGGCTGTGTACGGTAGTGGTGTTGTTGTAGCACGACGTGCATCCGGGCCGGCGCGGAAAGCGCAGTTGCGGGCGGTTGCCCTTCGGTGCCAGCCATGTCGCGTGAGCGGCGGGTTGCTCTGGTGTCGACACGTGGTGCTCTGGGTTGTTGTGTGGTGCCCTTTGGCCGGTGGGGGTGGTTCGCGTGTGTCTCGTTCGCGCTCGGTATCTGGTCGTGGTCGTGCTGCTCCCCCGTCTGTCGGCGGTTTTCGACGTCGTCTGTACGTTTTTGTTCGTTTGCGGCGTGCCTGCCGACGTCGTCCCGTCGCGACCTTTCAACCGAAAGTGTGGCGCCCGAAGGTGAACGAACGTAACCCTGACCTCGGCGCTTTACGCTGAGCCGAGCGAACCGAACCTAACCTGTGGTGTGGCGAGGTGAGCTCAGCCTGTGAGCCCCTAACGTCTACGTAAGGTAAGCTGTCCGGCTGACGCCTCACGTTTGAACGCTTTTTTTTAACCTAGCACTGACCCCTTAACCTAACGTGTAACCTAACCTAACCTCTGACGCCTGACGTGTTTGAATGCTTAACCTAAGTTTGACGCTTAACCTAACCCAAGTCCCCTTAACCTAACCCACGTCCACCTAACCCTAACCTAACCTAGACGTGTAAACGTAATGTGTAACGCGTAACGTGTAAGGTCGGCTGTCGTGTGTGCTGACGGCAGATTGGGTTGGTCTGTAGATTCGGATTGCGGTTTGCCTCGGTCGAGGGGTTGGGTCGGAAGCGGCGAGGGGCGGCGGCGCCTGTTGCGCAGGCGGCGTCCGTTTGCGGCGGGCAATTGTTGATAAACGGCTGTGAATGTTGGCGGGCGAGAGGAGGAGGACGGCGCGCGATGTGGCCCGACGGCTGCGGGCCGATCGGGAAACGGCGGGAGGGCGACGGAAGGCGATGGGGCGGCGGAGGCGCGTTTGCACGGCCGTCATCGCCGCACGCCTCGGCTTGTGTGGCTGTGGCGCCGGCCGCGCTGGCCGGGCTGCCGCGGCGACGGTGTGGGAGTTTTGCCGAAGGTTTGGCCATTGTGGCGGGTCGTCGGCTGGGGCTGTGGGGGCGGCATTTGGGCGGGGGCGGCGATTCTCGGCGGGCCGACCCAGGCTGTAGCGCGCGGTAGCTGCAGTTTGGCCGTGGTTTGCGGCGCTGCCGTGGCGACTGGTTGGCGACTGTGGTGTGGCTGTGTGTAGCCCCATCCTCGGTGGTTTGAAAGGCGCGGGCGGTTGTGGCGCAGGTTTGGGGCTGCTCCGCACAGGCTGTCGGACGTTGGGCGGTAGCAAGCGCGGGAGGCGCGGCGCGGCGGCGCGCAGAGTGGCGGCCGCTCTCTCGGCCGTCCGCGCCCGCCCGCGACACTGGCTGGGCCTTGTGATTCTCTGCTCTGCTGCTGTGCTGTGCTTGCGTGCCTGCCTGCCGTCCCGCTCGCTCTCGCTCTCGCTCTCGCTGTGTGTTACGCGCGTCGTCGAAATGGCAGATCAGGCGGCTACGAACGAGACTGCTGCGGCACCCGCCGCCACCGGCACTACGAAGAAGGCCAAGTCTGCGTCGTCTGCGAAGAAGCCGCGCGCCAAGCCTGCGCACCCGCGCACCTCTGAGATGGTGACGGCCGCCATCAAGAGTCTGAAGGAGCGCGGCGGGTCGTCGCTGCAGGCGATCAAGAAGTACATTGCCGCGCACTACAAGCTGGACGCGGAGAAGCTGGCGCCGTTTATCAAGAAGTACCTCAAGTCGGCCGTCGTGGCGGGCGAGCTGGTGCAGACGAAGGGGAAGGGCGCGTCCGGCTCGTTCAAGCTTGCCGGCGCCGGCGGCGGGGGGGCGGCCGAGGGCGGCAAGGCTCGTGCTGGCGGTGCCAAGAAGAAGCGCGCCGCTCCGGCCAGCAAGGAGAAGAAGGGCGCCCGTGCGGCCGGCGCAAAGAAGGCTGGTGGCGTGAAGGCGGCGACCGGTCGGAAGGCGGGCGCCGCCAAGAAGGCGTCTGCGGCGTCGGCCGCTCCCGCGGGTGCGAAGAAGGCGGCTGCGGCCAAGCCGGCCAAGGCCAAGTCGCCGTCGAAGGCGAAGAAGGCCGCCAAGGTTCCGACGAAGAAGCCGAAGGCGCCGCGCCCGAAGAAGGCGACGACGCCGTCTAAGGCGAAGGCTTCGCCCAAGAAGAAGAAGTAGAGTAGAGGAGAAAGAGATGGGAGAAAGGAAGGGTTTGGCGCTTGACTCCGTCGTCCCCACCCCCCGTCGTCGTCTAGTGGCGCGCAAGAGACGCGCGGCCCAAAACGGCCCTTCTCAGGGCCATCAAAGCACGTCGGGGAAGGTTTTGATTGTCGTGTTGCGTTTGGTGTGGGTGTCTGTCTGTCTGTCTGTCTGGCGTTTCTGTATGCCCGTGGGGATGCTGTTTGCGTGCCGTGGTGGTTGGATTGCGGGGGTCGGTGGCGGGTGTGGGCGGCGGTAGCGGTAAGCGGTGTTGTTGTTGATTGTCGCCGTGTTTGTGGCGGCGGCCGACGGTTGGTTTTCTGTCACGTTGTTTTGTTTGAATACGTTGGTTGGCTTGCCTGCGTTCGTTCTTCTCGGATGTCTGTCTTGTCTAGTCGTGTCTGGTCTTTGTTGTTTTGTTCCTTTGTGTGTGTGTGTGTGTGTGTGTGTGTGTGTGTGTGTGTGTGTTATGTTTTGCAACGGGGGGCACGTTGAGATGTGGAAGGAGTCGGCGGGGATTTCGGTGGCGTGTAGAGCGAGCGAGCGCGCCTGCCTGGCCGTTGGCCGTCGGAGTGGAGTGCGGGTTTGTTTTTGTGTTTTCGAAACGAAAGCGGCGGCCGGCCGGCCAGCCACCCGTGCGGTGTGACGTCGGCCGTTGGGTATTGTGCGCTTTGAGCGCCGGGGAGGGATGATGTGTGATTGTTGCGCGCTGCTAAGCAGGCAGGCAGAGTGAGCGGGTGTGGCGGACGGACGGGAAGTGGTGGTTGTTGTTTTTGGGTTGCGGGGCGAGAGGCAGGCGACCGACAAAGTTTGCTCGCGACGGAGAGATGTTAGTGGCCCTGAAAAGGGCCGTTTTTGTTTGTGCGGTGCGGTGCCGCGGCGCGGTTTAGGCGCGCTCGCCGCGGATGCGGCGCGCGAGCTGGATGTCCTTGGGCATGATGGTGACGCGCTTGGCGTGGATTGCGCACAGGTTGGTGTCTTCGAAGAGGCCGACGAGGTAGGCCTCGCTGGCCTCCTGCAGGGCCATGACTGCGGAGCTCTGGAAGCGCAGGTCGGTCTTGAAGTCCTGGGCGATCTCGCGCACTAGGCGCTGGAATGGCAGCTTGCGGATGAGCAGCTCTGTGCTCTTCTGGTAGCGCCTGATTTCTCGCAGGGCGACGGTGCCCGGCCTGTAGCGGTGGGGCTTCTTGACGCCTCCGGTGGCGGGCGCGCTCTTCCTCGCCGCCTTGGTGGCGAGCTGTTTGCGCGGCGCCTTTCCGCCGGTGGACTTGCGGGCCGTTTGCTTTGTGCGGGCCATAGCGGTAGCGGAGCGGCGTGCGTGGAGGTTAGGTGCGGCGCGGCGTCCGGTGCTGCCTTGACAACGGGCCCGCGCGCCTCCGTGCTGCGCTTATATGCCCTCGGTTGCGCGTGGTGGGGGGAGGGCGGGCCAGAGTCTATATAGGGGGGCGGCGGGCGCGCTGGGCGCAGACCGTAGCCGACTCGCCAGCCGCTGCAGCTGCTGTTTGTGCACGTTTTGCTTTGCCCGAGGAAGGAAGGATGACAGGCCGCGGCAAGGGAGGAAAGGGGCTCGGCAAGGGTGGCGCCAAGCGGCACCGCAAGGTGTTGCGCGACAACATCCAGGGCATCACGAAGCCCGCCATCCGCCGCCTGGCTCGCAGGGGCGGCGTGAAGCGCATCTCTGGTCTGATCTACGAGGAGACCCGCGGGGTGCTGAAGGTGTTCCTGGAGAACGTGATCCGCGACGCGGTGACGTACACTGAGCACGCCAAGCGCAAGACTGTGACGGCCATGGACGTGGTGTACGCCCTGAAGAGGCAGGGGCGCACCCTGTACGGTTTCGGCGGTTAGGCTGCGTCGCAGCGGGCGCTGGCCTTCCCGCGGCCGTGCTTGTGGGTGGGAGAGACTAGGAAACGGCCCTTTTCAGGGCCACCACACTGTTCGGAAGTTGAAAAGTGCGAAAGAGTCTGTGTTGTTTGTTTGTTTGTTTCTTTCTTTCCGTTTGAGCGACGTGATGTGACTGGGAGGGGAGAAGGAAAGGAAACGTGTCATGTGGCTGGCTGTGTGTGGGAGCTGCTTCGTTTGTGTTTGTTATTGTGTGTCGTTGTATCGATCGCGACGGAGATGGCGGGCTGTGTGTTGTTGTGCGAGAGGCGGTGATTATTTGCTTGCGTGGTTTGGCTCTGTGTGTTTGCGGCGGCGTTGGGGTTTCCGAGGCAAGGCGTGTGGGCACAGGCGGCCGGATCAGCTGTTTCGTTCGTGTCGACGGCCGTTGCGCGCGGGAGTGGAGGGCGGTGTGTCGACACGCCTCCCTGTAACAATGGTCATTATTGCTGCCGTTGTCGTTTGGAAGGCGACTGCGACCGTGCAAAATGAATGAATGTGTGTGTGTGTGTGTGTGTTTGTTGGGCCACACGGGCTGTGTGGACGACAAGATGGCGGACGTGCGCCGGCGGCGGCTGTGCTGTGAAAGTGCAAAGTTAAAACAAAACAAGGTGCGGCGAGGACGACTGAAATTTTGCTTTGGACGTAGGTTTGTGTGGTGGCCCTGAAAAGGGCCGATTGTTGTGGGCCGGGCCGAGCCGAGCCGGCAAAGCGCGTTGCGTGCAGGGGAGCACGCGGCGCTGCGATTGCCTTGGCCTCCTTTAGGCCTTCTTCTCGGTCTTCTTTGGCAGCAGGACGGCCTGGATGTTGGGCAGGACACCACCCTGTGCGATGGTGACGCCCGACAGGAGCTTGTTGAGCTCCTCGTCGTTGCGGATGGCAAGCTGCAGGTGGCGCGGGATGATGCGCGTCTTCTTGTTGTCGCGGGCCGCGTTTCCGGCCAGCTCGAGCACCTCAGCCGCGAGGTACTCCATGACGGCGGCGAGGTAGACGGGCGCCCCGGCGCCGACGCGCTCTGCGTAGTTTCCCTTGCGCAGGAGGCGGTGGATTCTGCCGACCGGGAACTGGAGCCCAGCCCTGCTTGAGCGGGACTTTGACTTGCCCTTGACTTTGCCTCCCTTTCCGCGTCCGGACATGGCGATGGGCTAGCGACGGTGCACACGAAACGGAAACGAAAACGACCGGTGCGAGCGGCAGCGAGTCGAGCAGCGGAGTGCGTGCCGGCGCAGCCGGGGTGGGGGTGCTTTATGGGCTCGGGTGCGGCGGCCGGTTGCGCGCGCGCCCCATTGGTCGGCGGCCGCAACAGGGCGAGCTGGTAAAGGTGCGGCGGCGGCTGGCGGCGGGTGCCACTGTGTGGGGAGACGCTGACTAGAGCGGAGCGCTTGCTACTGGTGTTGCTGCTGCCGTACGTTCGTTCGAGATGCCGCCCAAGACTAGCGGGAAGGCCGCCAAGAAGGCTGGCAAGGCGCAGAAGAACATTTCGAAGGGCGACAAGAAGAAGAAGCGCAAGAGGAAGGAGAGCTATGCCATCTACATCTACAAGGTGCTGAAGCAGGTGCACCCTGACACGGGCATCTCGTCGAAGGCGATGAGCATCATGAACAGCTTCGTGAACGACATTTTCGAGCGCATTGCGGCCGAGGCTTCTCGCCTGGCGCACTACAACAAGCGCTCGACCATCACGTCCCGCGAGATCCAGACCGCTGTGCGGCTGTTGCTGCCTGGCGAGCTGGCCAAGCACGCCGTGAGCGAGGGCACGAAGGCGGTGACCAAGTACACGAGCTCCAAGTAAGGAGGTGGCTCTGGAGTGGAAGGAAGGATGGAGAAGGCTCCTCCGTTGCGAGAGCGGCAAAACGGCCCTTTTCAGGGCCACCAACTTGCCTTTTGCGGGAAGGGCGGAATTGTTGTTGTTGTTGTTTGTGTGGACGGCTGTGATGTATGTGTGCATTTTGATTGTGGGTGGGGGGGGGGGGGCGCGTCAAAGCGTGTTGCGGGGGACGGCCACGAGGTTGGTCGCCGTGGCGTGGAATGGTGGCACGCCTCGTTGGAGTGGTTTTGACCCATTGGTGGTGGTGTGTGTGTGTTACCTGTCTGCGAGGGGGGACAGTGCGATCGGCGACTTTTGTGTCACCGTAACGACGGCCGTTTGCGGGTTTGTTTTTTGCACATCATACATGGCGAGGGTGAAATGTGAAATGTTTTTGTTTGGTTTTTTTTTGCCGCCCACTATTCCCTTTGCTGTACGCCGAGTTTGACAATGGTGCGACGTAACTGCAGCGTGGAGGTGTGTGAGTGACGTTGAAATTGAACGTGCCATTAAGACGCATTGTTGTTGTATTGTACTGTACGTGTACGGCGACACGCACGATGATGTACCATTCGACTCTGATTTTTGATAGCCGTGTCTGACTGATTGCGTACGACGCACGCACACCGATGTCGTCATTCAAGATGCACGCGTGTCCAGTGCAGTACAGTAAGCGCGACGCTAGACGGCGGCGGCGGCGGCGGCGGCGGCGGCGGCGGTCGTCGTTTGTTTGGCGAATGTCTGTACACGTGTTTGTCTGTGTCCATCCGGTATGTATGTGTTTGTTTGAAAGTGTTTTGTGTGTCGGTGACGTGGTCCGATCCGTCGCCCCCTGAGTAACTGTCGATCGGCGCGATAGACCGGCGTCACGCAACTGAACCGAAGTCTTGGGCACACCCGTCATACTGTTGTACACCGTCGCGCTGAGAACGGTGACGAAAGGTTGACTTTGATCGGTCGAATGTCTGGGCAGAACGTGAGGAATGAGGCAAGAGTGCAAGGAGGGGGGGCAAAAGAGAGAGGAAGGGAAAAAGGGGAGAAACGCATTCGTAGAGCAACGGAACGTTCCCGTGTCGGAGGCGTATTGGAGCCGCACTGAAATGCGTTTAACGGCGGCGCGGCTGCAAGTGTCTGCCGTGGTGAACGTTACCTTTGACGGCTGCATTGGGCTTTGCTTTTGCTTTTGCTTTCGCTTTCGCTTTCGCTTTCCCGGATGTACGTAACGTTTGTTGATATGGTTGTGAGGAAGAGTGTATGACAGTGCCGTGCCGTCCATGTTCGTGTGCCCTCCCATTGTGTGTATGCTATTGTCTGTGTACTTGAATGATGTATGTAGGTGTTAGTGGACATGTTTCACCAGTGGGGGGAAATGGATCGTCGATAGTTGGCGTCACTCTGTCACGGTCGAGATGACGCACCCTCCGTACAGAAAGGTGTCGAGAAAGTGTGTGTGTGTGTGTGTGTGTGTGTGTGTGTGTGTGTGTGTGCGTCCGTGAATTGGCAGTGTTTGGAGGTGGGCGTGCCCTGCATGTGGCCCGGAAGGCTGTTCGTTTGGCGGTAGTGTTGTGTGGACAGGGGAGGGGCATGCGTAACGCTGCTGGCATGGCATTTCGGGAGATGGGAGGGGGCAAACGAGGAGCGGCGGCCAAAGAAAGGCGGGACGGGGAGGGGCGCGGTGTGGGTGGCTTGCGCCTGTGCTCGGCGTTGTGGTTTGTGCAAAAGAGGAGGAGAAAAACAATGAGTTGCCAGGGAGGGGAGCGGTGTTGTGTTGTGGTTGTCGTGGTGTAGCCGCAGACGCGGCTGTCAGTGAACGTGGCGAGACGGACGGATGCGCGGAGGGGCGGGGGCGGCGCATTTCGCCGGTGCCGTGCCGTGCCGTGCCGTGCCTGACAGCCGCGTGGTCGCTGTGTTGTTGGTGGCGTGGGGGCGAGGAGAGTACCGTACGGGTGTGCTTGTGCGCCGGAAATGGCACACTGCGCCTGCCCGTCTTGGAGGCTGATGGCTGTGGTGTGGAAATGGGGCGCGGTGATGTTGAAGCAGTTGAAGGACAGAAAAGAAACCAAGAAAACGGGAGGCGTGATGCGGCGGTGGTGGTGAGAGCGGGAAAAACAAAACAAACAAAAAAAAAAACAACAAAAAAAAGAAGGAAAAACAACAAGAAACAAAAAAGAAAACAAAAAGTCTATCAATATTAGAATGTAAATGGAAATGGAAATGGACCCAGGTATAACCTCCCTGCACAAATAGCAGAGAGTCCGATGATAATAGAAATGTGCCAGAATGTTAACGTCCCTACAAAACAAACCCAACGATAATATTAATGAAAGAATGAACCGTATGTAACATTGCAACAGACATAATGAAACCTGATAAATTGTATAAGGGCAGCAGCGTTGACCTTTGGCCCTGTATTCAGAATAAAAAGAGCCAAAGATCGTCACCCCAATGAAAAAGACACTGAAACACGTATGTAACATAGCAGCGATGGCGAGACATTGTAGCATCTGTGACCAGAGAGTTTGCGCTGGACCGCGCGAGTGTTGCGAGCGGTTCTCAGTCAGTCAGTCAGTCAGTCAGTCAGTCGGTCGGTCGTTGCGAGTCTGTAGGTCTGTCTAGTTGAGGGCTGTACTCTGTCAGTAGTCGTCGCGTGCAGTACGCTAATAGTCGTCATGCAGAGCGGTCGGTCAGTAGTAGCAGCCGAGTGCGGTTGTGTGATGTAGGCGGTCGGCAACACTGGTCAAGATGGTGAATAAGGTATACTGTGAATTAATATAATCATTAGATAATGAACAATTTTATTTATTGTAATTATTCTCCAACAAGTTCCCCAATAATAATTTTTATTTCAAAAGCATTTTTCAAACATTTAATTTTTTATTGAACTGAAGAGTTCGTTGCACTTCACATTTCATTCCACTTCTTTGAAGAAAAATTTCACTAAAATCACAAAAAAAAAAGAGAATATTATTATTTGCAATGCAGTTCCTCCAAGCGCTGCGCAACAAACAAGAGCAGAAATGTGACATCCATTTATTCTGAGGTAAGACTTTAATTCTGATTGTTTTGCACAGGGCCAAAGACCGATATTTCGGTTTAATTGAAGTTTCTTGTCACTGAACGGACTTTTAAATGTTGTGAAGAATTTATATTTGAGTCAGATTGCGAATTTAACATTTTTGTTGCCATTTTCAATACCTCTCATTGTGGGCGAGGTTACAATTAGCGCAATGTCCATTAGCATCCGTAAATAACATTGTCCATTATTTTAAATTTTGCGGGGAGGTTACAACGCACAAAAAAAAAAAAAACAAAACAAAAAATTGCATTTGTATCCGCTCCTCAATTGTAGATACCCCTTACACAGCTGTGTGCAATGAATGAGTGCTGGCTGGTAATTAATTGCACTCCTTGGAGGGAAATGCCATAGGAAGTAGTCTTTAAAAAGTGAATGTTTTTCGTTAAAAGACAAAAGTTACTTTAGAAAAAAGTAATAGTGGGGCTTTTTGTCGTTGAACAAAATAAGTACAATGAACATACGTTATCAGATTTGCGCAAAATGCAGCTTCACACCACCTTTTGATTATAACACAATATACTATACATCGTCCCGAACCGTGACCAGAGTCGCGAGACGAGCAGAGCACGCCGCCGACGCCCGCTCAGTACAACCGTCCACCCGCTACTACTGTCGACCGACTACTACCTCTCCCGACTCGCGCTACAATATATATAACAACTGTTCCTGGCGACCCGGTGCGTGCCACTACTGTCGTCTGGCGCGGTCCAAGCGCCGACTAGCAACGATAAATAACTCTCTGGTCAGACAGAGATGCTGTCATGCCTCGCCATCGCTCTGGTAATGAATACATACGTGTTGCAGCGTGCGTACCACCGGAACACGCAGTGGCGGAGCCAAAGACTGTGTTGTCGAGGTCGAGTGCGAGCGGGAAGAGAGGCAGCGTCGGCACGGAGATGCAAGCGAGCGCGAGACGCACGGGGGCTGCGGCGTGGCGCGTTTGCGGTCGGCGCCTTTGGTGGCAACGGCCGGGACAAGCAGCGGTGTATGGTGTGGTGCGGGGCGGACAGGGGCGGCGGTGGACGGGGAGGAGGCGGCGCGACGACGGCATGGGGGCGAAAACGGGACGGGGGACGGGGGACGGCGGATGTTGAGAGGCGTCACGCGCGGACAGGACACAGACACAGAGACACACAGATTGGAAAGGGAGGGTGCGCGGTAATAATAGTTG
Source organism: Schistocerca piceifrons (assembly GCF_021461385.2). Classification (NCBI taxonomy): domain Eukaryota; kingdom Metazoa; phylum Arthropoda; class Insecta; order Orthoptera; family Acrididae; genus Schistocerca; species Schistocerca piceifrons. The sequence goes on along the minus strand of NW_025726916.1, from coordinate 128,609 downwards.
GGAATGTGCGTACCGTGCGGGACGGGAGTGGGCGAGGAACACGGTCGTGGCCCCTGTTTTGGGTGCGTGTGATGACGTCGGTGTGTTGTGGGAAGGGAAGGTGCTGTGGCGGCGGCGCGTAATGGGCGTAGGCCGAAAAGAGAAAGGAACGTCGGCAGTGTGTTGGCAAGCGTCGGTTCGACTGCGACGTTGATGGGCAGGGCAGGGCGAGGTTAATGGTGGTAGGAGTAGGCGTGTGGGCGCACAAAATCTGCCGCTGCAGGCGGTGCCGTAACCGCCATGGCGGGAAGGAGAGAGGGCCAAAGAAAGAAAGAAAGAAAGAAAGAAAGAAGAAAACAAAAAAAAAAAAAAAAAAAAGGAGGAGGGGGGGGGCGAAAGTGGAGAGGCGGTGGTGTGAGAAGGGCGGGGGCGGAAGGAAGGCAGGAAGGACAAGAGGCGAGGCGACGGCTTGCTTTGTGTATCGGTCGGTCTCTGGCTATGCTTCGTTTTCTGCAGCAGGGTCGGTGCGCGGCGTGGCTCGCGGCAGTGGGAACGCCTGGCGGCTGGACGGCCAGCAATGCGGTTGGATGGGCGGCCACAGCACCGCACCTGTGCCCGAGGAGGAGACGCTGGCGGCGGGCCCTGAGGTGAGGCCGGCTCGGCTCGGCTGGGGCTGTGGATGTGTAGGTGTGCGCCGCTGCTGCAACAACGAGTAAAACGCGAGAAGAAGGGATGGCGGTAGAGAGAGGAAAAAAAAAAGGTCGTGTTGTGTTGATGCGCAGGCAGACGCGTACAGAGAGACGAGCCCGGTCTGCAGCAGGGTGTGGCCGTGCCGAGTGCAGAGCAGCGGCGGCTCGGTTCGGTTCGGCCCGGCCCGGCCCGGCGGGCCGCGCTGTTGTCGCGGACGTGAGCGCCCCCTGGCGGGTGGCCGGAGGCGGCGCGGCGTGTTGGACGTGTGGCTGGTGGCAGTGCACAATTTGCGAGTGGCTGGCGGTGTGGTGTGGCGGTTGGCGCGTCGGGCGGCGGAGAGAGAGAGAGAGGGGGAGGAGAGGTATGTGTTGCGGGCGCCCTTTGCTGCGCTGCGTCGTTGCGTGTGCCGTACAGGGCGGGCGCTTGTCGACTGTGTGGGCGGTGTGGCGAATTGGCGTGAAACGGCTGCCGAGAGGTGTGTGGTAGCGAGCCGGTCGGTGTCAGTGCGAAGGGGAATGTGCGTGCGTTTGGCGGTTTCGGTGTGCTTTTTGCGGCGTGAGAGTGGGGAATTAGTGGGGCCGGCTGTTGTGTTGGTTCCTTGTGTCTTGTGTCGCGTAGCTTGATGGCAACGTGGAAGGACGCCGGTTTCGTTTCGAGCCTTGCGTGTGGTTGTCGACGTTGACTGGTTGGCGTGTGCATGTGTGGGTCGCGAGTGCGTTTTTGGCTGGCTGTGTGTGTGTGTGTGTGTGTGTGTGTGTGTGTGTGTGTGTGTGTGTGTGTGTTTTGGGGGGGAAGGGGGAGGCGGTGGTGAAAGTGCAGTCGTTGCCACGGGCGCGTCGTCGGGTGGGGCTGGGGCTGTGCGTCGTGGCGGAAAGGTGGTAGGTTGCGGGAAGCGAGCCCGTCGTTGACGGTGTCGCGTGAGTTGTGACTCGAGTGGGGCGCGGGGCGCGGGACAGGAGCAGCGTGCCGCTGCGTCGTGGTCGTCAGCAGAGGCTGTGCGTGTGCTTGTCCTTTTTGTGGGCGGTTCGTGCGAGGCGTTTTTTGTTTCGTGTTGCCCTAGTTGTTAGTTTATTTTTTTTTTGTGTTTGTTATTTTGAGACGACGACTGGTTGGTGGCGTGCGCGCGAAGTGGCGGTGTGCGCTTCCCGTGTCGTTTTGTTTTTGTTTGGTTTTTTTGTTTTTGTGTGTTTTTTTTGTTTGCACTGGGCCCCGGGGGGTGGGTGGGTGCGTGTGTGTCGATTGCCGGCTGGCGAAAGGTGCGCCATCGGCGGGGTGGGTCGCCGGCACAAGTAGAGGCGGCGGCGTTGTTGCTGTTGTTGTGTGGTGTTTGTTTTGTTCGGCTGTGTCGGCGAGCTGTGTTGCGGTGCGTGTGAATGGTGGTGCAAAAGTGCTGGCGTTGGGGCTGCGACTGCGACGGCGGCGAGCCGCGGGCGCGCATGATAGTGATGTTGTGAACAGCGGCTGTGTACGGTAGTGGTGTTGTTGTAGCACGACGTGCATCCGGGCCGGCGCGGAAAGCGCAGTTGCGGGCGGTTGCCCTTCGGTGCCAGCCATGTCGCGTGAGCGGCGGGTTGCTCTGGTGTCGACACGTGGTGCTCTGGGTTGTTGTGTGGTGCCCTTTGGCCGGTGGGGGTGGTTCGCGTGTGTCTCGTTCGCGCTCGGTATCTGGTCGTGGTCGTGCTGCTCCCCCGTCTGTCGGCGGTTTTCGACGTCGTCTGTACGTTTTTGTTCGTTTGCGGCGTGCCTGCCGACGTCGTCCCGTCGCGACCTTTCAACCGAAAGTGTGGCGCCCGAAGGTGAACGAACGTAACCCTGACCTCGGCGCTTTACGCTGAGCCGAGCGAACCGAACCTAACCTGTGGTGTGGCGAGGTGAGCTCAGCCTGTGAGCCCCTAACGTCTACGTAAGGTAAGCTGTCCGGCTGACGCCTCACGTTTGAACGCTTTTTTTTAACCTAGCACTGACCCCTTAACCTAACGTGTAACCTAACCTAACCTCTGACGCCTGACGTGTTTGAATGCTTAACCTAAGTTTGACGCTTAACCTAACCCAAGTCCCCTTAACCTAACCCACGTCCACCTAACCCTAACCTAACCTAGACGTGTAAACGTAATGTGTAACGCGTAACGTGTAAGGTCGGCTGTCGTGTGTGCTGACGGCAGATTGGGTTGGTCTGTAGATTCGGATTGCGGTTTGCCTCGGTCGAGGGGTTGGGTCGGAAGCGGCGAGGGGCGGCGGCGCCTGTTGCGCAGGCGGCGTCCGTTTGCGGCGGGCAATTGTTGATAAACGGCTGTGAATGTTGGCGGGCGAGAGGAGGAGGACGGCGCGCGATGTGGCCCGACGGCTGCGGGCCGATCGGGAAACGGCGGGAGGGCGACGGAAGGCGATGGGGCGGCGGAGGCGCGTTTGCACGGCCGTCATCGCCGCACGCCTCGGCTTGTGTGGCTGTGGCGCCGGCCGCGCTGGCCGGGCTGCCGCGGCGACGGTGTGGGAGTTTTGCCGAAGGTTTGGCCATTGTGGCGGGTCGTCGGCTGGGGCTGTGGGGGCGGCATTTGGGCGGGGGCGGCGATTCTCGGCGGGCCGACCCAGGCTGTAGCGCGCGGTAGCTGCAGTTTGGCCGTGGTTTGCGGCGCTGCCGTGGCGACTGGTTGGCGACTGTGGTGTGGCTGTGTGTAGCCCCATCCTCGGTGGTTTGAAAGGCGCGGGCGGTTGTGGCGCAGGTTTGGGGCTGCTCCGCACAGGCTGTCGGACGTTGGGCGGTAGCAAGCGCGGGAGGCGCGGCGCGGCGGCGCGCAGAGTGGCGGCCGCTCTCTCGGCCGTCCGCGCCCGCCCGCGACACTGGCTGGGCCTTGTGATTCTCTGCTCTGCTGCTGTGCTGTGCTTGCGTGCCTGCCTGCCGTCCCGCTCGCTCTCGCTCTCGCTCTCGCTGTGTGTTACGCGCGTCGTCGAAATGGCAGATCAGGCGGCTACGAACGAGACTGCTGCGGCACCCGCCGCCACCGGCACTACGAAGAAGGCCAAGTCTGCGTCGTCTGCGAAGAAGCCGCGCGCCAAGCCTGCGCACCCGCGCACCTCTGAGATGGTGACGGCCGCCATCAAGAGTCTGAAGGAGCGCGGCGGGTCGTCGCTGCAGGCGATCAAGAAGTACATTGCCGCGCACTACAAGCTGGACGCGGAGAAGCTGGCGCCGTTTATCAAGAAGTACCTCAAGTCGGCCGTCGTGGCGGGCGAGCTGGTGCAGACGAAGGGGAAGGGCGCGTCCGGCTCGTTCAAGCTTGCCGGCGCCGGCGGCGGGGGGGCGGCCGAGGGCGGCAAGGCTCGTGCTGGCGGTGCCAAGAAGAAGCGCGCCGCTCCGGCCAGCAAGGAGAAGAAGGGCGCCCGTGCGGCCGGCGCAAAGAAGGCTGGTGGCGTGAAGGCGGCGACCGGTCGGAAGGCGGGCGCCGCCAAGAAGGCGTCTGCGGCGTCGGCCGCTCCCGCGGGTGCGAAGAAGGCGGCTGCGGCCAAGCCGGCCAAGGCCAAGTCGCCGTCGAAGGCGAAGAAGGCCGCCAAGGTTCCGACGAAGAAGCCGAAGGCGCCGCGCCCGAAGAAGGCGACGACGCCGTCTAAGGCGAAGGCTTCGCCCAAGAAGAAGAAGTAGAGTAGAGGAGAAAGAGATGGGAGAAAGGAAGGGTTTGGCGCTTGACTCCGTCGTCCCCACCCCCCGTCGTCGTCTAGTGGCGCGCAAGAGACGCGCGGCCCAAAACGGCCCTTCTCAGGGCCATCAAAGCACGTCGGGGAAGGTTTTGATTGTCGTGTTGCGTTTGGTGTGGGTGTCTGTCTGTCTGTCTGTCTGGCGTTTCTGTATGCCCGTGGGGATGCTGTTTGCGTGCCGTGGTGGTTGGATTGCGGGGGTCGGTGGCGGGTGTGGGCGGCGGTAGCGGTAAGCGGTGTTGTTGTTGATTGTCGCCGTGTTTGTGGCGGCGGCCGACGGTTGGTTTTCTGTCACGTTGTTTTGTTTGAATACGTTGGTTGGCTTGCCTGCGTTCGTTCTTCTCGGATGTCTGTCTTGTCTAGTCGTGTCTGGTCTTTGTTGTTTTGTTCCTTTGTGTGTGTGTGTGTGTGTGTGTGTGTGTGTGTGTGTGTGTGTTATGTTTTGCAACGGGGGGCACGTTGAGATGTGGAAGGAGTCGGCGGGGATTTCGGTGGCGTGTAGAGCGAGCGAGCGCGCCTGCCTGGCCGTTGGCCGTCGGAGTGGAGTGCGGGTTTGTTTTTGTGTTTTCGAAACGAAAGCGGCGGCCGGCCGGCCAGCCACCCGTGCGGTGTGACGTCGGCCGTTGGGTATTGTGCGCTTTGAGCGCCGGGGAGGGATGATGTGTGATTGTTGCGCGCTGCTAAGCAGGCAGGCAGAGTGAGCGGGTGTGGCGGACGGACGGGAAGTGGTGGTTGTTGTTTTTGGGTTGCGGGGCGAGAGGCAGGCGACCGACAAAGTTTGCTCGCGACGGAGAGATGTTAGTGGCCCTGAAAAGGGCCGTTTTTGTTTGTGCGGTGCGGTGCCGCGGCGCGGTTTAGGCGCGCTCGCCGCGGATGCGGCGCGCGAGCTGGATGTCCTTGGGCATGATGGTGACGCGCTTGGCGTGGATTGCGCACAGGTTGGTGTCTTCGAAGAGGCCGACGAGGTAGGCCTCGCTGGCCTCCTGCAGGGCCATGACTGCGGAGCTCTGGAAGCGCAGGTCGGTCTTGAAGTCCTGGGCGATCTCGCGCACTAGGCGCTGGAATGGCAGCTTGCGGATGAGCAGCTCTGTGCTCTTCTGGTAGCGCCTGATTTCTCGCAGGGCGACGGTGCCCGGCCTGTAGCGGTGGGGCTTCTTGACGCCTCCGGTGGCGGGCGCGCTCTTCCTCGCCGCCTTGGTGGCGAGCTGTTTGCGCGGCGCCTTTCCGCCGGTGGACTTGCGGGCCGTTTGCTTTGTGCGGGCCATAGCGGTAGCGGAGCGGCGTGCGTGGAGGTTAGGTGCGGCGCGGCGTCCGGTGCTGCCTTGACAACGGGCCCGCGCGCTTTTTTTTTTTAAGGATGGGGCCCCTCCACGCCCGCACCAACGTGGTGACCAACACAAAAGTTCTACTGTCACCTCCGTATGCATGTTAGTTTTGAATCAAGGCGTCACAGGATGCAGGCTGTGATGTTATCCATGCGTCTGGGTAAGGCTACTCATTAACATGGTCCATCAGGAGATAGTAGTGGTCGAAAGCGATCGAAGGGTAGCGGTTGTAAGAGCAGAGGAAAAAAAGTGCCAAGGCCAGCGCCAAGGGAAAAAAAACCTCTGCGACAGTAGGACGGGAAGTAAGAGCAGTAGCGGTTTGCTAGCTGCAACAGAGCATGCAAGGTGAGGGGGGTTAGCGTGAGGTATCGTGCAACGTTACCTATGTACTGCGTGGTCGTTCGCTGGGTCAGTCCGGTGCCGCGGCTGGGCTCCCTCGTTGTCTCCTGGGCCGGCCGCAGTGGCTTACTCCCTGTAACACAAAAGTTCGGCGCGGCAGCGCGGCGACGCTTGCGCGATGAAGACTGCCCTGGCGGTTTTCTTCTTTGCACCTTTCACCTGCGGTGCTGCTGGGGCAACCGCTGGGACAGGCGCGCGAACGTCCTTCTGCGAGGTCGCAGGAGTGTTCGCAGGTACGACTGCACTGAGGCCTTGGGCGAAGACTGCACGCAGTTGCCTCAAGGCCTCTTCCTTCTCTGCAGCCACGGCGGCTGCGAAGGCAGCCCTCTCCGCCGCCATTACGGCTTTGAGGGCTGCTGTGGCCTCCTTCACGGCGATGCCGAGCTCGAGGTCACATCCCTTCGCGGGAGGGCGAGCTGCGTCCTGGCGGCCCGTTTCCGAGCGGCCGTCCCCGCCCCTGGCAGGTGGATCTGCTGCTGCGCCGTCCCTCAGCTGCACCGGGCTGTTCTCCGCCCTACGCCGTTTCCGACGTCGTCTTCTCTTCTGCTGCTGCGTCGGTGCGACCGCGGCCGCTTCGCCGCCCCCGGCACGGCTGCGGCTAGAGAAAGCCGCGCAACCGCGCCAGCTGGCGACGTGCGGGCCGCCACACCGGACACAAGTCGGCAGAGCGTTGCTGCCGCGGTCGCAGGCGCGGCTGTCGTGCTCACCTGAGCACTTGACGCACCGCGCCGCGTTGCGGCAGTACTTCGCAACATGGCCCTCGCCCTGGCACCTGAAGCACTGGGGCTGAGGATCCATGGCGGTCGGGAGAGCCTCCGTCGTAACCGGGAAGCCCAGCAACTTCCGCAAGTCGAAGATGTCGCTCCCGCCGTCGACCGTTTGCACGGTCACGGCATAGAGCGGCGCCCTCTTCCTGTTGGTCCGGTTGTGCAACCTTGCGGCTGCATTACCAAACCCGGCTCGCAGCAGCCCTTCCCGGACCGCTGCCTCGTCACAGCACCAAGGCAACCCCCTGAGGAGTGCCTTAGTCGTCTTCATCCTTCCTACGGAAGGTGCCTTCTCCCGCGCCGGCGGCGCGTCGACGATGTGGTCGGCCACTGCGACCTTGATCGCCCTGTGGTCGGCCACGTTTGCGGCTCGAACGCAGATCAGCGAGTCTGTATCGACAGACTCGTAGACCACCTCGTTCCGAGCGCATTTCGTCATGGTGTCGAACAGCGCTGTCCACCCGCCTTTGCACTTGACGTACAAAGGGGGGACAGGCCGCGACTCGTCTTCACAGGAGTTCCTTGCACGGTCGGCAGACTCAGAGAGTCGCACAACCGAAGGACCCTTCGTAGCGGCAGGTTTCCTCTGCGCACCCTTCTTTCCCATGCTGCGAGGCGCGGAACACGACAATTTGCACGCGTTGTCAAAACAACGCACGACAATTTGCTTTCCGCAGCGCCCACAGCACAGAAAACCTCTTCACGAGCTCTCAACGGCCGAGTAAGCGAAGCACGCAACAGCAGCGATGCGCTCGCCTCGCCAGCTCAGGCCGCTCTGGCCCGGGCCCGCGCGCCTCCGTGCTGCGCTTATATGCCCTCGGTTGCGCGTGGTGGGGGGAGGGCGGGCCAGAGTCTATATAGGGGGGCGGCGGGCGCGCTGGGCGCAGACCGTAGCCGACTCGCCAGCCGCTGCAGCTGCTGTTTGTGCACGTTTTGCTTTGCCCGAGGAAGGAAGGATGACAGGCCGCGGCAAGGGAGGAAAGGGGCTCGGCAAGGGTGGCGCCAAGCGGCACCGCAAGGTGTTGCGCGACAACATCCAGGGCATCACGAAGCCCGCCATCCGCCGCCTGGCTCGCAGGGGCGGCGTGAAGCGCATCTCTGGTCTGATCTACGAGGAGACCCGCGGGGTGCTGAAGGTGTTCCTGGAGAACGTGATCCGCGACGCGGTGACGTACACTGAGCACGCCAAGCGCAAGACTGTGACGGCCATGGACGTGGTGTACGCCCTGAAGAGGCAGGGGCGCACCCTGTACGGTTTCGGCGGTTAGGCTGCGTCGCAGCGGGCGCTGGCCTTCCCGCGGCCGTGCTTGTGGGTGGGAGAGACTAGGAAACGGCCCTTTTCAGGGCCACCACACTGTTCGGAAGTTGAAAAGTGCGAAAGAGTCTGTGTTGTTTGTTTGTTTGTTTCTTTCTTTCCGTTTGAGCGACGTGATGTGACTGGGAGGGGAGAAGGAAAGGAAACGTGTCATGTGGCTGGCTGTGTGTGGGAGCTGCTTCGTTTGTGTTTGTTATTGTGTGTCGTTGTATCGATCGCGACGGAGATGGCGGGCTGTGTGTTGTTGTGCGAGAGGCGGTGATTATTTGCTTGCGTGGTTTGGCTCTGTGTGTTTGCGGCGGCGTTGGGGTTTCCGAGGCAAGGCGTGTGGGCACAGGCGGCCGGATCAGCTGTTTCGTTCGTGTCGACGGCCGTTGCGCGCGGGAGTGGAGGGCGGTGTGTCGACACGCCTCCCTGTAACAATGGTCATTATTGCTGCCGTTGTCGTTTGGAAGGCGACTGCGACCGTGCAAAATGAATGAATGTGTGTGTGTGTGTGTGTGTTTGTTGGGCCACACGGGCTGTGTGGACGACAAGATGGCGGACGTGCGCCGGCGGCGGCTGTGCTGTGAAAGTGCAAAGTTAAAACAAAACAAGGTGCGGCGAGGACGACTGAAATTTTGCTTTGGACGTAGGTTTGTGTGGTGGCCCTGAAAAGGGCCGATTGTTGTGGGCCGGGCCGAGCCGAGCCGGCAAAGCGCGTTGCGTGCAGGGGAGCACGCGGCGCTGCGATTGCCTTGGCCTCCTTTAGGCCTTCTTCTCGGTCTTCTTTGGCAGCAGGACGGCCTGGATGTTGGGCAGGACACCACCCTGTGCGATGGTGACGCCCGACAGGAGCTTGTTGAGCTCCTCGTCGTTGCGGATGGCAAGCTGCAGGTGGCGCGGGATGATGCGCGTCTTCTTGTTGTCGCGGGCCGCGTTTCCGGCCAGCTCGAGCACCTCAGCCGCGAGGTACTCCATGACGGCGGCGAGGTAGACGGGCGCCCCGGCGCCGACGCGCTCTGCGTAGTTTCCCTTGCGCAGGAGGCGGTGGATTCTGCCGACCGGGAACTGGAGCCCAGCCCTGCTTGAGCGGGACTTTGACTTGCCCTTGACTTTGCCTCCCTTTCCGCGTCCGGACATGGCGATGGGCTAGCGACGGTGCACACGAAACGGAAACGAAAACGACCGGTGCGAGCGGCAGCGAGTCGAGCAGCGGAGTGCGTGCCGGCGCAGCCGGGGTGGGGGTGCTTTATGGGCTCGGGTGCGGCGGCCGGTTGCGCGCGCGCCCCATTGGTCGGCGGCCGCAACAGGGCGAGCTGGTAAAGGTGCGGCGGCGGCTGGCGGCGGGTGCCACTGTGTGGGGAGACGCTGACTAGAGCGGAGCGCTTGCTACTGGTGTTGCTGCTGCCGTACGTTCGTTCGAGATGCCGCCCAAGACTAGCGGGAAGGCCGCCAAGAAGGCTGGCAAGGCGCAGAAGAACATTTCGAAGGGCGACAAGAAGAAGAAGCGCAAGAGGAAGGAGAGCTATGCCATCTACATCTACAAGGTGCTGAAGCAGGTGCACCCTGACACGGGCATCTCGTCGAAGGCGATGAGCATCATGAACAGCTTCGTGAACGACATTTTCGAGCGCATTGCGGCCGAGGCTTCTCGCCTGGCGCACTACAACAAGCGCTCGACCATCACGTCCCGCGAGATCCAGACCGCTGTGCGGCTGTTGCTGCCTGGCGAGCTGGCCAAGCACGCCGTGAGCGAGGGCACGAAGGCGGTGACCAAGTACACGAGCTCCAAGTAAGGAGGTGGCTCTGGAGTGGAAGGAAGGATGGAGAAGGCTCCTCCGTTGCGAGAGCGGCAAAACGGCCCTTTTCAGGGCCACCAACTTGCCTTTTGCGGGAAGGGCGGAATTGTTGTTGTTGTTGTTTGTGTGGACGGCTGTGATGTATGTGTGCATTTTGATTGTGGGTGGGGGGGGGGGGGCGCGTCAAAGCGTGTTGCGGGGGACGGCCACGAGGTTGGTCGCCGTGGCGTGGAATGGTGGCACGCCTCGTTGGAGTGGTTTTGACCCATTGGTGGTGGTGTGTGTGTGTTACCTGTCTGCGAGGGGGGACAGTGCGATCGGCGACTTTTGTGTCACCGTAACGACGGCCGTTTGCGGGTTTGTTTTTTGCACATCATACATGGCGAGGGTGAAATGTGAAATGTTTTTGTTTGGTTTTTTTTTGCCGCCCACTATTCCCTTTGCTGTACGCCGAGTTTGACAATGGTGCGACGTAACTGCAGCGTGGAGGTGTGTGAGTGACGTTGAAATTGAACGTGCCATTAAGACGCATTGTTGTTGTATTGTACTGTACGTGTACGGCGACACGCACGATGATGTACCATTCGACTCTGATTTTTGATAGCCGTGTCTGACTGATTGCGTACGACGCACGCACACCGATGTCGTCATTCAAGATGCACGCGTGTCCAGTGCAGTACAGTAAGCGCGACGCTAGACGGCGGCGGCGGCGGCGGCGGCGGCGGCGGCGGTCGTCGTTTGTTTGGCGAATGTCTGTACACGTGTTTGTCTGTGTCCATCCGGTATGTATGTGTTTGTTTGAAAGTGTTTTGTGTGTCGGTGACGTGGTCCGATCCGTCGCCCCCTGAGTAACTGTCGATCGGCGCGATAGACCGGCGTCACGCAACTGAACCGAAGTCTTGGGCACACCCGTCATACTGTTGTACACCGTCGCGCTGAGAACGGTGACGAAAGGTTGACTTTGATCGGTCGAATGTCTGGGCAGAACGTGAGGAATGAGGCAAGAGTGCAAGGAGGGGGGGCAAAAGAGAGAGGAAGGGAAAAAGGGGAGAAACGCATTCGTAGAGCAACGGAACGTTCCCGTGTCGGAGGCGTATTGGAGCCGCACTGAAATGCGTTTAACGGCGGCGCGGCTGCAAGTGTCTGCCGTGGTGAACGTTACCTTTGACGGCTGCATTGGGCTTTGCTTTTGCTTTTGCTTTCGCTTTCGCTTTCGCTTTCCCGGATGTACGTAACGTTTGTTGATATGGTTGTGAGGAAGAGTGTATGACAGTGCCGTGCCGTCCATGTTCGTGTGCCCTCCCATTGTGTGTATGCTATTGTCTGTGTACTTGAATGATGTATGTAGGTGTTAGTGGACATGTTTCACCAGTGGGGGGAAATGGATCGTCGATAGTTGGCGTCACTCTGTCACGGTCGAGATGACGCACCCTCCGTACAGAAAGGTGTCGAGAAAGTGTGTGTGTGTGTGTGTGTGTGTGTGTGTGTGTGTGTGTGCGTCCGTGAATTGGCAGTGTTTGGAGGTGGGCGTGCCCTGCATGTGGCCCGGAAGGCTGTTCGTTTGGCGGTAGTGTTGTGTGGACAGGGGAGGGGCATGCGTAACGCTGCTGGCATGGCATTTCGGGAGATGGGAGGGGGCAAACGAGGAGCGGCGGCCAAAGAAAGGCGGGACGGGGAGGGGCGCGGTGTGGGTGGCTTGCGCCTGTGCTCGGCGTTGTGGTTTGTGCAAAAGAGGAGGAGAAAAACAATGAGTTGCCAGGGAGGGGAGCGGTGTTGTGTTGTGGTTGTCGTGGTGTAGCCGCAGACGCGGCTGTCAGTGAACGTGGCGAGACGGACGGATGCGCGGAGGGGCGGGGGCGGCGCATTTCGCCGGTGCCGTGCCGTGCCGTGCCGTGCCTGACAGCCGCGTGGTCGCTGTGTTGTTGGTGGCGTGGGGGCGAGGAGAGTACCGTACGGGTGTGCTTGTGCGCCGGAAATGGCACACTGCGCCTGCCCGTCTTGGAGGCTGATGGCTGTGGTGTGGAAATGGGGCGCGGTGATGTTGAAGCAGTTGAAGGACAGAAAAGAAACCAAGAAAACGGGAGGCGTGATGCGGCGGTGGTGGTGAGAGCGGGAAAAACAAAACAAACAAAAAAAAAAACAACAAAAAAAAGAAGGAAAAACAACAAGAAACAAAAAAGAAAACAAAAAGTCTATCAATATTAGAATGTAAATGGAAATGGAAATGGACCCAGGTATAACCTCCCTGCACAAATAGCAGAGAGTCCGATGATAATAGAAATGTGCCAGAATGTTAACGTCCCTACAAAACAAACCCAACGATAATATTAATGAAAGAATGAACCGTATGTAACATTGCAACAGACATAATGAAACCTGATAAATTGTATAAGGGCAGCAGCGTTGACCTTTGGCCCTGTATTCAGAATAAAAAGAGCCAAAGATCGTCACCCCAATGAAAAAGACACTGAAACACGTATGTAACATAGCAGCGATGGCGAGACATTGTAGCATCTGTGACCAGAGAGTTTGCGCTGGACCGCGCGAGTGTTGCGAGCGGTTCTCAGTCAGTCAGTCAGTCAGTCAGTCAGTCGGTCGGTCGTTGCGAGTCTGTAGGTCTGTCTAGTTGAGGGCTGTACTCTGTCAGTAGTCGTCGCGTGCAGTACGCTAATAGTCGTCATGCAGAGCGGTCGGTCAGTAGTAGCAGCCGAGTGCGGTTGTGTGATGTAGGCGGTCGGCAACACTGGTCAAGATGGTGAATAAGGTATACTGTGAATTAATATAATCATTAGATAATGAACAATTTTATTTATTGTAATTATTCTCCAACAAGTTCCCCAATAATAATTTTTATTTCAAAAGCATTTTTCAAACATTTAATTTTTTATTGAACTGAAGAGTTCGTTGCACTTCACATTTCATTCCACTTCTTTGAAGAAAAATTTCACTAAAATCACAAAAAAAAAAGAGAATATTATTATTTGCAATGCAGTTCCTCCAAGCGCTGCGCAACAAACAAGAGCAGAAATGTGACATCCATTTATTCTGAGGTAAGACTTTAATTCTGATTGTTTTGCACAGGGCCAAAGACCGATATTTCGGTTTAATTGAAGTTTCTTGTCACTGAACGGACTTTTAAATGTTGTGAAGAATTTATATTTGAGTCAGATTGCGAATTTAACATTTTTGTTGCCATTTTCAATACCTCTCATTGTGGGCGAGGTTACAATTAGCGCAATGTCCATTAGCATCCGTAAATAACATTGTCCATTATTTTAAATTTTGCGGGGAGGTTACAACGCACAAAAAAAAAAAAAACAAAACAAAAAATTGCATTTGTATCCGCTCCTCAATTGTAGATACCCCTTACACAGCTGTGTGCAATGAATGAGTGCTGGCTGGTAATTAATTGCACTCCTTGGAGGGAAATGCCATAGGAAGTAGTCTTTAAAAAGTGAATGTTTTTCGTTAAAAGACAAAAGTTACTTTAGAAAAAAGTAATAGTGGGGCTTTTTGTCGTTGAACAAAATAAGTACAATGAACATACGTTATCAGATTTGCGCAAAATGCAGCTTCACACCACCTTTTGATTATAACACAATATACTATACATCGTCCCGAACCGTGACCAGAGTCGCGAGACGAGCAGAGCACGCCGCCGACGCCCGCTCAGTACAACCGTCCACCCGCTACTACTGTCGACCGACTACTACCTCTCCCGACTCGCGCTACAATATATATAACAACTGTTCCTGGCGACCCGGTGCGTGCCACTACTGTCGTCTGGCGCGGTCCAAGCGCCGACTAGCAACGATAAATAACTCTCTGGTCAGACAGAGATGCTGTCATGCCTCGCCATCGCTCTGGTAATGAATACATACGTGTTGCAGCGTGCGTACCACCGGAACACGCAGTGGCGGAGCCAAAGACTGTGTTGTCGAGGTCGAGTGCGAGCGGGAAGAGAGGCAGCGTCGGCACGGAGATGCAAGCGAGCGCGAGACGCACGGGGGCTGCGGCGTGGCGCGTTTGCGGTCGGCGCCTTTGGTGGCAACGGCCGGGACAAGCAGCGGTGTATGGTGTGGTGCGGGGCGGACAGGGGCGGCGGTGGACGGGGAGGAGGCGGCGCGACGACGGCATGGGGGCGAAAACGGGACGGGGGACGGGGGACGGCGGATGTTGAGAGGCGTCACGCGCGGACAGGACACAGACACAGAGACACACAGATTGGAAAGGGAGGGTGCGCGGTAATAATAGTTGGGAATGTGCGTACCGTGCGGGACGGGAGTGGGCGAGGAACACGGTCGTGGCCCCTGTTTTGGGTGCGTGTGATGACGTCGGTGTGTTGTGGGAAGGGAAGGTGCTGTGGCGGCGGCGCGTAATGGGCGTAGGCCGAAAAGAGAAAGGAACGTCGGCAGTGTGTTGGCAAGCGTCGGTTCGACTGCGACGTTGATGGGCAGGGCAGGGCGAGGTTAATGGTGGTAGGAGTAGGCGTGTGGGCGCACAAAATCTGCCGCTGCAGGCGGTGCCGTAACCGCCATGGCGGGAAGGAGAGAGGGCCAAAGAAAGAAAGAAAGAAAGAAAGAAAGAAGAAAACAAAAAAAAAAAAAAAAAAAAGGAGGAGGGGGGGGGCGAAAGTGGAGAGGCGGTGGTGTGAGAAGGGCGGGGGCGGAAGGAAGGCAGGAAGGACAAGAGGCGAGGCGACGGCTTGCTTTGTGTATCGGTCGGTCTCTGGCTATGCTTCGTTTTCTGCAGCAGGGTCGGTGCGCGGCGTGGCTCGCGGCAGTGGGAACGCCTGGCGGCTGGACGGCCAGCAATGCGGTTGGATGGGCGGCCACAGCACCGCACCTGTGCCCGAGGAGGAGACGCTGGCGGCGGGCCCTGAGGTGAGGCCGGCTCGGCTCGGCTGGGGCTGTGGATGTGTAGGTGTGCGCCGCTGCTGCAACAACGAGTAAAACGCGAGAAGAAGGGATGGCGGTAGAGAGAGGAAAAAAAAAAGGTCGTGTTGTGTTGATGCGCAGGCAGACGCGTACAGAGAGACGAGCCCGGTCTGCAGCAGGGTGTGGCCGTGCCGAGTGCAGAGCAGCGGCGGCTCGGTTCGGTTCGGCCCGGCCCGGCCCGGCGGGCCGCGCTGTTGTCGCGGACGTGAGCGCCCCCTGGCGGGTGGCCGGAGGCGGCGCGGCGTGTTGGACGTGTGGCTGGTGGCAGTGCACAATTTGCGAGTGGCTGGCGGTGTGGTGTGGCGGTTGGCGCGTCGGGCGGCGGAGAGAGAGAGAGAGGGGGAGGAGAGGTATGTGTTGCGGGCGCCCTTTGCTGCGCTGCGTCGTTGCGTGTGCCGTACAGGGCGGGCGCTTGTCGACTGTGTGGGCGGTGTGGCGAATTGGCGTGAAACGGCTGCCGAGAGGTGTGTGGTAGCGAGCCGGTCGGTGTCAGTGCGAAGGGGAATGTGCGTGCGTTTGGCGGTTTCGGTGTGCTTTTTGCGGCGTGAGAGTGGGGAATTAGTGGGGCCGGCTGTTGTGTTGGTTCCTTGTGTCTTGTGTCGCGTAGCTTGATGGCAACGTGGAAGGACGCCGGTTTCGTTTCGAGCCTTGCGTGTGGTTGTCGACGTTGACTGGTTGGCGTGTGCATGTGTGGGTCGCGAGTGCGTTTTTGGCTGGCTGTGTGTGTGTGTGTGTGTGTGTGTGTGTGTGTGTGTGTGTGTGTGTGTGTTTTGGGGGGGAAGGGGGAGGCGGTGGTGAAAGTGCAGTCGTTGCCACGGGCGCGTCGTCGGGTGGGGCTGGGGCTGTGCGTCGTGGCGGAAAGGTGGTAGGTTGCGGGAAGCGAGCCCGTCGTTGACGGTGTCGCGTGAGTTGTGACTCGAGTGGGGCGCGGGGCGCGGGACAGGAGCAGCGTGCCGCTGCGTCGTGGTCGTCAGCAGAGGCTGTGCGTGTGCTTGTCCTTTTTGTGGGCGGTTCGTGCGAGGCGTTTTTTGTTTCGTGTTGCCCTAGTTGTTAGTTTATTTTTTTTTTGTGTTTGTTATTTTGAGACGACGACTGGTTGGTGGCGTGCGCGCGAAGTGGCGGTGTGCGCTTCCCGTGTCGTTTTGTTTTTGTTTGGTTTTTTTGTTTTTGTGTGTTTTTTTTGTTTGCACTGGGCCCCGGGGGGTGGGTGGGTGCGTGTGTGTCGATTGCCGGCTGGCGAAAGGTGCGCCATCGGCGGGGTGGGTCGCCGGCACAAGTAGAGGCGGCGGCGTTGTTGCTGTTGTTGTGTGGTGTTTGTTTTGTTCGGCTGTGTCGGCGAGCTGTGTTGCGGTGCGTGTGAATGGTGGTGCAAAAGTGCTGGCGTTGGGGCTGCGACTGCGACGGCGGCGAGCCGCGGGCGCGCATGATAGTGATGTTGTGAACAGCGGCTGTGTACGGTAGTGGTGTTGTTGTAGCACGACGTGCATCCGGGCCGGCGCGGAAAGCGCAGTTGCGGGCGGTTGCCCTTCGGTGCCAGCCATGTCGCGTGAGCGGCGGGTTGCTCTGGTGTCGACACGTGGTGCTCTGGGTTGTTGTGTGGTGCCCTTTGGCCGGTGGGGGTGGTTCGCGTGTGTCTCGTTCGCGCTCGGTATCTGGTCGTGGTCGTGCTGCTCCCCCGTCTGTCGGCGGTTTTCGACGTCGTCTGTACGTTTTTGTTCGTTTGCGGCGTGCCTGCCGACGTCGTCCCGTCGCGACCTTTCAACCGAAAGTGTGGCGCCCGAAGGTGAACGAACGTAACCCTGACCTCGGCGCTTTACGCTGAGCCGAGCGAACCGAACCTAACCTGTGGTGTGGCGAGGTGAGCTCAGCCTGTGAGCCCCTAACGTCTACGTAAGGTAAGCTGTCCGGCTGACGCCTCACGTTTGAACGCTTTTTTTTAACCTAGCACTGACCCCTTAACCTAACGTGTAACCTAACCTAACCTCTGACGCCTGACGTGTTTGAATGCTTAACCTAAGTTTGACGCTTAACCTAACCCAAGTCCCCTTAACCTAACCCACGTCCACCTAACCCTAACCTAACCTAGACGTGTAAACGTAATGTGTAACGCGTAACGTGTAAGGTCGGCTGTCGTGTGTGCTGACGGCAGATTGGGTTGGTCTGTAGATTCGGATTGCGGTTTGCCTCGGTCGAGGGGTTGGGTCGGAAGCGGCGAGGGGCGGCGGCGCCTGTTGCGCAGGCGGCGTCCGTTTGCGGCGGGCAATTGTTGATAAACGGCTGTGAATGTTGGCGGGCGAGAGGAGGAGGACGGCGCGCGATGTGGCCCGACGGCTGCGGGCCGATCGGGAAACGGCGGGAGGGCGACGGAAGGCGATGGGGCGGCGGAGGCGCGTTTGCACGGCCGTCATCGCCGCACGCCTCGGCTTGTGTGGCTGTGGCGCCGGCCGCGCTGGCCGGGCTGCCGCGGCGACGGTGTGGGAGTTTTGCCGAAGGTTTGGCCATTGTGGCGGGTCGTCGGCTGGGGCTGTGGGGGCGGCATTTGGGCGGGGGCGGCGATTCTCGGCGGGCCGACCCAGGCTGTAGCGCGCGGTAGCTGCAGTTTGGCCGTGGTTTGCGGCGCTGCCGTGGCGACTGGTTGGCGACTGTGGTGTGGCTGTGTGTAGCCCCATCCTCGGTGGTTTGAAAGGCGCGGGCGGTTGTGGCGCAGGTTTGGGGCTGCTCCGCACAGGCTGTCGGACGTTGGGCGGTAGCAAGCGCGGGAGGCGCGGCGCGGCGGCGCGCAGAGTGGCGGCCGCTCTCTCGGCCGTCCGCGCCCGCCCGCGACACTGGCTGGGCCTTGTGATTCTCTGCTCTGCTGCTGTGCTGTGCTTGCGTGCCTGCCTGCCGTCCCGCTCGCTCTCGCTCTCGCTCTCGCTGTGTGTTACGCGCGTCGTCGAAATGGCAGATCAGGCGGCTACGAACGAGACTGCTGCGGCACCCGCCGCCACCGGCACTACGAAGAAGGCCAAGTCTGCGTCGTCTGCGAAGAAGCCGCGCGCCAAGCCTGCGCACCCGCGCACCTCTGAGATGGTGACGGCCGCCATCAAGAGTCTGAAGGAGCGCGGCGGGTCGTCGCTGCAGGCGATCAAGAAGTACATTGCCGCGCACTACAAGCTGGACGCGGAGAAGCTGGCGCCGTTTATCAAGAAGTACCTCAAGTCGGCCGTCGTGGCGGGCGAGCTGGTGCAGACGAAGGGGAAGGGCGCGTCCGGCTCGTTCAAGCTTGCCGGCGCCGGCGGCGGGGGGGCGGCCGAGGGCGGCAAGGCTCGTGCTGGCGGTGCCAAGAAGAAGCGCGCCGCTCCGGCCAGCAAGGAGAAGAAGGGCGCCCGTGCGGCCGGCGCAAAGAAGGCTGGTGGCGTGAAGGCGGCGACCGGTCGGAAGGCGGGCGCCGCCAAGAAGGCGTCTGCGGCGTCGGCCGCTCCCGCGGGTGCGAAGAAGGCGGCTGCGGCCAAGCCGGCCAAGGCCAAGTCGCCGTCGAAGGCGAAGAAGGCCGCCAAGGTTCCGACGAAGAAGCCGAAGGCGCCGCGCCCGAAGAAGGCGACGACGCCGTCTAAGGCGAAGGCTTCGCCCAAGAAGAAGAAGTAGAGTAGAGGAGAAAGAGATGGGAGAAAGGAAGGGTTTGGCGCTTGACTCCGTCGTCCCCACCCCCCGTCGTCGTCTAGTGGCGCGCAAGAGACGCGCGGCCCAAAACGGCCCTTCTCAGGGCCATCAAAGCACGTCGGGGAAGGTTTTGATTGTCGTGTTGCGTTTGGTGTGGGTGTCTGTCTGTCTGTCTGTCTGGCGTTTCTGTATGCCCGTGGGGATGCTGTTTGCGTGCCGTGGTGGTTGGATTGCGGGGGTCGGTGGCGGGTGTGGGCGGCGGTAGCGGTAAGCGGTGTTGTTGTTGATTGTCGCCGTGTTTGTGGCGGCGGCCGACGGTTGGTTTTCTGTCACGTTGTTTTGTTTGAATACGTTGGTTGGCTTGCCTGCGTTCGTTCTTCTCGGATGTCTGTCTTGTCTAGTCGTGTCTGGTCTTTGTTGTTTTGTTCCTTTGTGTGTGTGTGTGTGTGTGTGTGTGTGTGTGTGTGTGTGTGTTATGTTTTGCAACGGGGGGCACGTTGAGATGTGGAAGGAGTCGGCGGGGATTTCGGTGGCGTGTAGAGCGAGCGAGCGCGCCTGCCTGGCCGTTGGCCGTCGGAGTGGAGTGCGGGTTTGTTTTTGTGTTTTCGAAACGAAAGCGGCGGCCGGCCGGCCAGCCACCCGTGCGGTGTGACGTCGGCCGTTGGGTATTGTGCGCTTTGAGCGCCGGGGAGGGATGATGTGTGATTGTTGCGCGCTGCTAAGCAGGCAGGCAGAGTGAGCGGGTGTGGCGGACGGACGGGAAGTGGTGGTTGTTGTTTTTGGGTTGCGGGGCGAGAGGCAGGCGACCGACAAAGTTTGCTCGCGACGGAGAGATGTTAGTGGCCCTGAAAAGGGCCGTTTTTGTTTGTGCGGTGCGGTGCCGCGGCGCGGTTTAGGCGCGCTCGCCGCGGATGCGGCGCGCGAGCTGGATGTCCTTGGGCATGATGGTGACGCGCTTGGCGTGGATTGCGCACAGGTTGGTGTCTTCGAAGAGGCCGACGAGGTAGGCCTCGCTGGCCTCCTGCAGGGCCATGACTGCGGAGCTCTGGAAGCGCAGGTCGGTCTTGAAGTCCTGGGCGATCTCGCGCACTAGGCGCTGGAATGGCAGCTTGCGGATGAGCAGCTCTGTGCTCTTCTGGTAGCGCCTGATTTCTCGCAGGGCGACGGTGCCCGGCCTGTAGCGGTGGGGCTTCTTGACGCCTCCGGTGGCGGGCGCGCTCTTCCTCGCCGCCTTGGTGGCGAGCTGTTTGCGCGGCGCCTTTCCGCCGGTGGACTTGCGGGCCGTTTGCTTTGTGCGGGCCATAGCGGTAGCGGAGCGGCGTGCGTGGAGGTTAGGTGCGGCGCGGCGTCCGGTGCTGCCTTGACAACGGGCCCGCGCGCCTCCGTGCTGCGCTTATATGCCCTCGGTTGCGCGTGGTGGGGGGAGGGCGGGCCAGAGTCTATATAGGGGGGCGGCGGGCGCGCTGGGCGCAGACCGTAGCCGACTCGCCAGCCGCTGCAGCTGCTGTTTGTGCACGTTTTGCTTTGCCCGAGGAAGGAAGGATGACAGGCCGCGGCAAGGGAGGAAAGGGGCTCGGCAAGGGTGGCGCCAAGCGGCACCGCAAGGTGTTGCGCGACAACATCCAGGGCATCACGAAGCCCGCCATCCGCCGCCTGGCTCGCAGGGGCGGCGTGAAGCGCATCTCTGGTCTGATCTACGAGGAGACCCGCGGGGTGCTGAAGGTGTTCCTGGAGAACGTGATCCGCGACGCGGTGACGTACACTGAGCACGCCAAGCGCAAGACTGTGACGGCCATGGACGTGGTGTACGCCCTGAAGAGGCAGGGGCGCACCCTGTACGGTTTCGGCGGTTAGGCTGCGTCGCAGCGGGCGCTGGCCTTCCCGCGGCCGTGCTTGTGGGTGGGAGAGACTAGGAAACGGCCCTTTTCAGGGCCACCACACTGTTCGGAAGTTGAAAAGTGCGAAAGAGTCTGTGTTGTTTGTTTGTTTGTTTCTTTCTTTCCGTTTGAGCGACGTGATGTGACTGGGAGGGGAGAAGGAAAGGAAACGTGTCATGTGGCTGGCTGTGTGTGGGAGCTGCTTCGTTTGTGTTTGTTATTGTGTGTCGTTGTATCGATCGCGACGGAGATGGCGGGCTGTGTGTTGTTGTGCGAGAGGCGGTGATTATTTGCTTGCGTGGTTTGGCTCTGTGTGTTTGCGGCGGCGTTGGGGTTTCCGAGGCAAGGCGTGTGGGCACAGGCGGCCGGATCAGCTGTTTCGTTCGTGTCGACGGCCGTTGCGCGCGGGAGTGGAGGGCGGTGTGTCGACACGCCTCCCTGTAACAATGGTCATTATTGCTGCCGTTGTCGTTTGGAAGGCGACTGCGACCGTGCAAAATGAATGAATGTGTGTGTGTGTGTGTGTGTTTGTTGGGCCACACGGGCTGTGTGGACGACAAGATGGCGGACGTGCGCCGGCGGCGGCTGTGCTGTGAAAGTGCAAAGTTAAAACAAAACAAGGTGCGGCGAGGACGACTGAAATTTTGCTTTGGACGTAGGTTTGTGTGGTGGCCCTGAAAAGGGCCGATTGTTGTGGGCCGGGCCGAGCCGAGCCGGCAAAGCGCGTTGCGTGCAGGGGAGCACGCGGCGCTGCGATTGCCTTGGCCTCCTTTAGGCCTTCTTCTCGGTCTTCTTTGGCAGCAGGACGGCCTGGATGTTGGGCAGGACACCACCCTGTGCGATGGTGACGCCCGACAGGAGCTTGTTGAGCTCCTCGTCGTTGCGGATGGCAAGCTGCAGGTGGCGCGGGATGATGCGCGTCTTCTTGTTGTCGCGGGCCGCGTTTCCGGCCAGCTCGAGCACCTCAGCCGCGAGGTACTCCATGACGGCGGCGAGGTAGACGGGCGCCCCGGCGCCGACGCGCTCTGCGTAGTTTCCCTTGCGCAGGAGGCGGTGGATTCTGCCGACCGGGAACTGGAGCCCAGCCCTGCTTGAGCGGGACTTTGACTTGCCCTTGACTTTGCCTCCCTTTCCGCGTCCGGACATGGCGATGGGCTAGCGACGGTGCACACGAAACGGAAACGAAAACGACCGGTGCGAGCGGCAGCGAGTCGAGCAGCGGAGTGCGTGCCGGCGCACTGCACTGCACTGCACTGCACTGCAATTCACTGGTTTCATCTACCAGGAGGAGGGACAGGCTAAGCAGCGAAGCTGCTGTTCCTGTTTGGACCTCTAGAGCTGTTGTGTGGCCTCACTGTTGGTTTGGCCTATGTGAGCGCCCGCGTGAGGGCGGACGCTGCTTTAAATGCGTCATAGCTGCTGCGGGAGAAGCTACTCCCGCAGCAGATCAGGCCAGCGCGTGGTTGGCCTGCGGTGGACTTGGTGTCCCAGTCCACGTATAAGATGACTGCCAGAGTGTCCTGCAGAGGCATAGAACACCCTGGCGGACTGCCTGATGCGATCCCGTAGCAACGGGACGCCAGCTTCCTCATGAAGCAGTCTCGTGGGGTACCGAGGCGGCTTGTGAAGTGCGAGTCGCAGCGCCCGATTTTGGACACGCTGGAGCATCGCAACGTGCGATGGAGCAGCATTCCCCCACACCACGGCGGCGTACTCGAGTACCGGCCGGACGAGGGCCAAGTACACGGTCAGGCCGTGCCGAGGGGGGAGAGTGGACGAGGGGTTCAGCAGCGGGTAGAGCGCCCGGAGACGCCCAATCGCCCGCCCCCTGATGTCGCGGATGTGCGGTAGCCAGGTGAGATGCCGGTCCAGCCGCACACCGAGGTATTGGCCTGTTGGTGACCACGGGATGGGGCCTCCCGAGATCGAGACAGGCGGCAGGGCAGGAGGCAGTCGTCTCCGAGTGAAGACGACCGCCTGGCTCTTGGCGGCGTTGAATTTGAGACGCCACTTGGTGGACCACGCCCCCAGGACGTCGCACGCAAGTTGGAGTCGGCGGCACATCGCGACCACGTTCATGCTGCGGGTGAACAGCGCAGTGTCGTCGGCGTAAAGAGCCAACTCCACGCGTGCCACCCGCGGTGCGTCGGCGGTGTACAAGGTGTACAGCAGGGGGCCGAGAACCGACCCCTGCGGTACCCCTGCACGAATCGGCCGGTCGGTGGATGTGCCGCCGGCGGCCCGGACGTGGAAGGTGCGGCCCTCTAGGTAGGACCGCAATAGAAGTGCGTGCGACGTCGGGACCCCATGTACAAGGAGCTTGTACACGAGGCCCTCGTGCCACACGCTGTCGAACGCCTTGGAGACGTCTAGGAGTACCGCCCCAAGGTACTCCCGCGTCTCCAGCGCCCTCATCGCCTGTTCCACCAGGCGTAGGAGCTGGTGCGTGGTCGAGTGGCCCCGCCGGAATCCGAACTGCTCAGCTGGAAGGAGCCCTTCAGCGGTGACGTGGCGCCACAGCCGCTCCACGTACAATCTCTCAAAAATCTTGGAGAGAGACGGGAGCAGGCTGATCGGCCGGTAATGCTCCACCTGGCGCGGATCCTTGCCGGCCTTTGGGATAGCCACCACTTCCGCGTGTTTCCACGCGGAAGGGTAGATCCCGGAGCTGAGGACACAGTTAAAAGTGTCCGCTAGTGGCTGATAGAGTGCCGGCGGCAATAGCCGCAGGAGGTGGTTTGTGACTCCATCAGAGCCACCTGCCTTCTTCGGGTTGAGGCGGCGGAGCTGGAGTCCAACCTCTTCAGCTGTGACGGGCGTGATCACATCATCAGCGGCCCTGGCGGCGAGGAAAACTGGTAGGTGGTTTTCCACGAGTTGGACGTGTTCGGCGTCGAAAACATCCGCGACCGGTCGGAAGTTGTCGGCGAACACGTCTGCGAGTGCGTTGGCCTTGGCGTCCGGGGCGCAGACAACCTCGCCGCCGACATGGAGCGGAGGAACAGGCTGATGGCGGCGGAGGAAGCGCTTGGCGGTCCGCCAGGCACTCCCATCAGTCGTGTTCAGGGTGGCCACAAGGCCAGCCCAGTCACGGTTTCGGTGTTGGTCAATGGCGGCCCGGATTTCGCGCCGTGCCCGATTGAGGCGACGCTTGGTCTCAGGCTGCCTAGTGAGTTGCCACTCGCGAAAGAGGCGGTTTTTGGCCGTTATAGCCTCCAGTATGTGCGGAGGAAGCTGCCGAGACATCTCTCGGGGCCGCCGCGGCTGTCGGGGAGATGCAGCGGCAGCAGCGCTAAGGGTGTGCCGCGTAAAAAAGGCCAGCGCAGCATCGGCCCCCTCCAGGGCAGGATCTGGGGCATCTTCAAAGCGGCCGAGCAGTTCGGCTTGGAATCTGGCTTCGTCAATTCCGCGGAAGGTGCGGCGAGCAGGCGGCAGGGAGGCGCCGACAACGTCCATATCGTAGACCACCGGAAGGTGGTCAGAGGACAGGGCGCAGCGGACGGTAGCCGACGTAAAGTGCCCGACGCCTTTCAGGACTGCGACGTCGAGCACGTCGGGCTGGCCTCTGTTGGGAAAGAATGTATGGTCAAATGGACCCAGAACTAGAGCGCCGTGGCGTTGAGTGACGCGGAGAAGGCGTCGCCCGCTGACGTTGGTGACTCGAGAATTCCATTGCGGGCTCTTGGCATTTAAGTCACCCGCAATGAAAAGTTTCCCACGCAGCGTTAGGAGGGCATCAAGGTCGGCCTCCAGGAGATGGCCCCTCGGTGGCCTGTAGACAGCGATGAAGGTAATGACACCAGCTGTGGTGGTGACAGCCACCCCAGTGGCCTCCACCGCAGCTAGAGGCGGCAGCAGGACAGCATGGTGCTTCAGTGAGTTTTTCACATATATGGCAGTGCCTCCACCATGGGTGGGCCGGTCGGTGCGGTAGCAGCGATAGTTCGCCACACCGACGGCCACGCCAGGTTTAAGAAACGTCTCACAGACGAGGCAGATGTCTATCGCCTCATCTCGGAGGAATTGACGGAATTCCCCTTGTTGGGGAACTAAGCCGCGTGCGTTAAAGCCGCACACGGTGAGCCCATGTATATGCTCATTTTCCATGGCGGTCCGCAGGAACAACGCCGGCCTGGAGGGCGGACGTGACGGCAGTGACTAACACCGGCAGCTGCTCGAGCAGCTGGCTCAACGAACGCAAAAGCGTGCGGAGCTCAGCTGCATCAGGGGCCGTGGGGACCTCTGGGGCGGCCTCCAAGGCAGGAACAGCAGGCTGCGGTGGGACCGCAGGAGGTGATGTTTGCAGCGGCACAGCCCGAGGGGCAGACCGCTGTCGCGGGGCAGCAGTGGCCGGACGTTCCGCCGCAGGGGCGGTGCGCCGCGGCCGTCGGCGGCGCCGGCGGGGGGAAGCAGCCGGTGCGGAAGGCGCGGGTGCAGGGGGAGCAGCCACATCTGACGGGGCAGGCTGCTGCAGCGCAGCGCCATCAGAGGCAGCAGGCCGCTGAGTAGAGGGGGCGGGCGCCCCCCCCTTGGCGGCATCAGCGAAGCTGGTGCCTGGCTGCACCTTGCGGGAAGGGGTAGCCCGGCCGCGATGCTGCTGGCGGCCACGTTGGAAGGCCGGACATCCCCGGTAGCTCGCAACGTGCGCGCCACTGCAGTTGCAGCACGTCGGTTTGTCCTCTCGCGGGAGTGGGCATTCCTTGCTCTGATGCTGGGCCCCGCACTTGACACAGCGGGGCGGCATCGAACAATAGCGCGACACATGGTCGAGCCGTTGGCAGGAGAAACACTGGGCCCTCCTGCCCTTGGCCCTCAGTGGCTCCACTGCGACATCGACCCGCCCAACCCGCTGCACCTGGAAAATCTTGCGATTTTCCAGGTTGTCAACAAGGACAACCAGGTACAGCGGCATTGGTCGGTGGGTGCGTGGGGAGTTCATGAGCCCCGTGTGTCGGATGCCGAAGCCCATGTCCTCCAGTTCTTCGCGTAGATAATCCGCCCCAAACTGGAGGGGGAGGCGGCGGAACACCACCTTCAGCAGTTTGAGTGGCTCCGATGGGTGCGTGTAGCAATGGAGGCCATCTTTGCAGATGACCTCCATGACTGCACGGTAGTCCTCAGCAGAAGTCGTGAGGAGCCGGTAGAGATTATTGCCAGCAGTCCTGACGCTGGCAGTTGGCGCCACCCTGGCGATCTTCTGCTCGAACAGCCGATAAGGGCCGTCCCATTGGACGACAATCGGCGGGGGGCGCGACGCAGCAGGCCGGCGTGGCACCCCAGCGTCGTCCGAGACATCATCAGGCGCGTCCTGGAAGGCGTTGGCGGTCGGCAGCGGCAGCGCAGGCTGTAGGACAGCCGACCTTGCCGTGTGCCGCCTGGCAGGGGTAACAAAACCGTCCTCATCAGGGTGGCGCGCAGCAGCAGGCCCAGAGGAGGACCTCTGCTCCCTCGCGCACACCGTCGTCTCGACCGCCTGGGCCGCAGTGGCAGCGGCGGCGCGGGAGGCCTTAGTGGCCTTCTTCCGCGGCCGAGCAGTGTCGGAGGCTTGGGAGCGGCCGTCAGAGTCGTCCGTCGCGTCAGCCCGGCGCTTACGGAGCGCACGAGCATCGTCAGCGTCACGTCTGTCAGCGTCAGCAATGGCCTCCGCAAGATTTGCGTCTGGCAAGTCGTCGTCGTCGGTAATCATGGCGGCCTCTTGGGCTGGTTTTGCAACCGCCCGGACCGCGGTAGAGCCCTTCGCGCAGGGCGCGGCAGAAACTGGCGTAGCTACGGGTTCTTGATGTTGCAGGGCCGTAGGAGCAGCCACATGTGAACCGACCTCTCGCATGGTCGGCCCCTGTGGCGCACCCTGTGAGACCGCCGTCGCCAGAGACGCAGCCTGTGCGCCTGGCGAGGCCCCCACCGGCTCACCTGTCGCCTGTCGCCCCGTGCCCGGCAGTGGAGAAGCCTTCCATATCCTGCAGTACGCAAGCATGGCAGCTTCGTCGTCCTCACG
Source organism: Schistocerca piceifrons (assembly GCF_021461385.2). Lineage (NCBI taxonomy): Eukaryota > Metazoa > Arthropoda > Insecta > Orthoptera > Acrididae > Schistocerca > Schistocerca piceifrons. Next base: position 102,215 of record NW_025726916.1, on the reverse strand, counting down.
ACCGGGGTAGTCACCCCCATGTGCAAGCTTATGCATGCGCACTTCCATGCGCTCCTGGGAGCGAGAAACATCAACAAGAGAAACGTCCAAGTCATTGTCAAGTGGTCGGCGCCGGTTCGTCATAAGTGGGGGGCCGGATGGGGCCGCCGACGGGAGCAACTCAGTCGCCTGAGCTGACCCCGCCGGACAGCGATCCGCCACACCCTTCGCTCGATCGTCAAACACGTCCTCTCGCCTCGACATCTCAGCTCGGAGTGCGTGCGTCGCGTGCCGGCGCAGCCGGGGTGGGGGTGCTTTATGGGCTCGGGTGCGGCGGCCGGTTGCGCGCGCGCCCCATTGGTCGGCGGCCGCAACAGGGCGAGCTGGTAAAGGTGCGGCGGCGGCTGGCGGCGGGTGCCACTGTGTGGGGAGACGCTGACTAGAGCGGAGCGCTTGCTACTGGTGTTGCTGCTGCCGTACGTTCGTTCGAGATGCCGCCCAAGACTAGCGGGAAGGCCGCCAAGAAGGCTGGCAAGGCGCAGAAGAACATTTCGAAGGGCGACAAGAAGAAGAAGCGCAAGAGGAAGGAGAGCTATGCCATCTACATCTACAAGGTGCTGAAGCAGGTGCACCCTGACACGGGCATCTCGTCGAAGGCGATGAGCATCATGAACAGCTTCGTGAACGACATTTTCGAGCGCATTGCGGCCGAGGCTTCTCGCCTGGCGCACTACAACAAGCGCTCGACCATCACGTCCCGCGAGATCCAGACCGCTGTGCGGCTGTTGCTGCCTGGCGAGCTGGCCAAGCACGCCGTGAGCGAGGGCACGAAGGCGGTGACCAAGTACACGAGCTCCAAGTAAGGAGGTGGCTCTGGAGTGGAAGGAAGGATGGAGAAGGCTCCTCCGTTGCGAGAGCGGCAAAACGGCCCTTTTCAGGGCCACCAACTTGCCTTTTGCGGGAAGGGCGGAATTGTTGTTGTTGTTGTTTGTGTGGACGGCTGTGATGTATGTGTGCATTTTGATTGTGGGTGGGGGGGGGGGGGCGCGTCAAAGCGTGTTGCGGGGGACGGCCACGAGGTTGGTCGCCGTGGCGTGGAATGGTGGCACGCCTCGTTGGAGTGGTTTTGACCCATTGGTGGTGGTGTGTGTGTGTTACCTGTCTGCGAGGGGGGACAGTGCGATCGGCGACTTTTGTGTCACCGTAACGACGGCCGTTTGCGGGTTTGTTTTTTGCACATCATACATGGCGAGGGTGAAATGTGAAATGTTTTTGTTTGGTTTTTTTTTGCCGCCCACTATTCCCTTTGCTGTACGCCGAGTTTGACAATGGTGCGACGTAACTGCAGCGTGGAGGTGTGTGAGTGACGTTGAAATTGAACGTGCCATTAAGACGCATTGTTGTTGTATTGTACTGTACGTGTACGGCGACACGCACGATGATGTACCATTCGACTCTGATTTTTGATAGCCGTGTCTGACTGATTGCGTACGACGCACGCACACCGATGTCGTCATTCAAGATGCACGCGTGTCCAGTGCAGTACAGTAAGCGCGACGCTAGACGGCGGCGGCGGCGGCGGCGGCGGCGGCGGCGGTCGTCGTTTGTTTGGCGAATGTCTGTACACGTGTTTGTCTGTGTCCATCCGGTATGTATGTGTTTGTTTGAAAGTGTTTTGTGTGTCGGTGACGTGGTCCGATCCGTCGCCCCCTGAGTAACTGTCGATCGGCGCGATAGACCGGCGTCACGCAACTGAACCGAAGTCTTGGGCACACCCGTCATACTGTTGTACACCGTCGCGCTGAGAACGGTGACGAAAGGTTGACTTTGATCGGTCGAATGTCTGGGCAGAACGTGAGGAATGAGGCAAGAGTGCAAGGAGGGGGGGCAAAAGAGAGAGGAAGGGAAAAAGGGGAGAAACGCATTCGTAGAGCAACGGAACGTTCCCGTGTCGGAGGCGTATTGGAGCCGCACTGAAATGCGTTTAACGGCGGCGCGGCTGCAAGTGTCTGCCGTGGTGAACGTTACCTTTGACGGCTGCATTGGGCTTTGCTTTTGCTTTTGCTTTCGCTTTCGCTTTCGCTTTCCCGGATGTACGTAACGTTTGTTGATATGGTTGTGAGGAAGAGTGTATGACAGTGCCGTGCCGTCCATGTTCGTGTGCCCTCCCATTGTGTGTATGCTATTGTCTGTGTACTTGAATGATGTATGTAGGTGTTAGTGGACATGTTTCACCAGTGGGGGGAAATGGATCGTCGATAGTTGGCGTCACTCTGTCACGGTCGAGATGACGCACCCTCCGTACAGAAAGGTGTCGAGAAAGTGTGTGTGTGTGTGTGTGTGTGTGTGTGTGTGTGTGTGTGCGTCCGTGAATTGGCAGTGTTTGGAGGTGGGCGTGCCCTGCATGTGGCCCGGAAGGCTGTTCGTTTGGCGGTAGTGTTGTGTGGACAGGGGAGGGGCATGCGTAACGCTGCTGGCATGGCATTTCGGGAGATGGGAGGGGGCAAACGAGGAGCGGCGGCCAAAGAAAGGCGGGACGGGGAGGGGCGCGGTGTGGGTGGCTTGCGCCTGTGCTCGGCGTTGTGGTTTGTGCAAAAGAGGAGGAGAAAAACAATGAGTTGCCAGGGAGGGGAGCGGTGTTGTGTTGTGGTTGTCGTGGTGTAGCCGCAGACGCGGCTGTCAGTGAACGTGGCGAGACGGACGGATGCGCGGAGGGGCGGGGGCGGCGCATTTCGCCGGTGCCGTGCCGTGCCGTGCCGTGCCTGACAGCCGCGTGGTCGCTGTGTTGTTGGTGGCGTGGGGGCGAGGAGAGTACCGTACGGGTGTGCTTGTGCGCCGGAAATGGCACACTGCGCCTGCCCGTCTTGGAGGCTGATGGCTGTGGTGTGGAAATGGGGCGCGGTGATGTTGAAGCAGTTGAAGGACAGAAAAGAAACCAAGAAAACGGGAGGCGTGATGCGGCGGTGGTGGTGAGAGCGGGAAAAACAAAACAAACAAAAAAAAAAACAACAAAAAAAAGAAGGAAAAACAACAAGAAACAAAAAAGAAAACAAAAAGTCTATCAATATTAGAATGTAAATGGAAATGGAAATGGACCCAGGTATAACCTCCCTGCACAAATAGCAGAGAGTCCGATGATAATAGAAATGTGCCAGAATGTTAACGTCCCTACAAAACAAACCCAACGATAATATTAATGAAAGAATGAACCGTATGTAACATTGCAACAGACATAATGAAACCTGATAAATTGTATAAGGGCAGCAGCGTTGACCTTTGGCCCTGTATTCAGAATAAAAAGAGCCAAAGATCGTCACCCCAATGAAAAAGACACTGAAACACGTATGTAACATAGCAGCGATGGCGAGACATTGTAGCATCTGTGACCAGAGAGTTTGCGCTGGACCGCGCGAGTGTTGCGAGCGGTTCTCAGTCAGTCAGTCAGTCAGTCAGTCAGTCGGTCGGTCGTTGCGAGTCTGTAGGTCTGTCTAGTTGAGGGCTGTACTCTGTCAGTAGTCGTCGCGTGCAGTACGCTAATAGTCGTCATGCAGAGCGGTCGGTCAGTAGTAGCAGCCGAGTGCGGTTGTGTGATGTAGGCGGTCGGCAACACTGGTCAAGATGGTGAATAAGGTATACTGTGAATTAATATAATCATTAGATAATGAACAATTTTATTTATTGTAATTATTCTCCAACAAGTTCCCCAATAATAATTTTTATTTCAAAAGCATTTTTCAAACATTTAATTTTTTATTGAACTGAAGAGTTCGTTGCACTTCACATTTCATTCCACTTCTTTGAAGAAAAATTTCACTAAAATCACAAAAAAAAAAGAGAATATTATTATTTGCAATGCAGTTCCTCCAAGCGCTGCGCAACAAACAAGAGCAGAAATGTGACATCCATTTATTCTGAGGTAAGACTTTAATTCTGATTGTTTTGCACAGGGCCAAAGACCGATATTTCGGTTTAATTGAAGTTTCTTGTCACTGAACGGACTTTTAAATGTTGTGAAGAATTTATATTTGAGTCAGATTGCGAATTTAACATTTTTGTTGCCATTTTCAATACCTCTCATTGTGGGCGAGGTTACAATTAGCGCAATGTCCATTAGCATCCGTAAATAACATTGTCCATTATTTTAAATTTTGCGGGGAGGTTACAACGCACAAAAAAAAAAAAAACAAAACAAAAAATTGCATTTGTATCCGCTCCTCAATTGTAGATACCCCTTACACAGCTGTGTGCAATGAATGAGTGCTGGCTGGTAATTAATTGCACTCCTTGGAGGGAAATGCCATAGGAAGTAGTCTTTAAAAAGTGAATGTTTTTCGTTAAAAGACAAAAGTTACTTTAGAAAAAAGTAATAGTGGGGCTTTTTGTCGTTGAACAAAATAAGTACAATGAACATACGTTATCAGATTTGCGCAAAATGCAGCTTCACACCACCTTTTGATTATAACACAATATACTATACATCGTCCCGAACCGTGACCAGAGTCGCGAGACGAGCAGAGCACGCCGCCGACGCCCGCTCAGTACAACCGTCCACCCGCTACTACTGTCGACCGACTACTACCTCTCCCGACTCGCGCTACAATATATATAACAACTGTTCCTGGCGACCCGGTGCGTGCCACTACTGTCGTCTGGCGCGGTCCAAGCGCCGACTAGCAACGATAAATAACTCTCTGGTCAGACAGAGATGCTGTCATGCCTCGCCATCGCTCTGGTAATGAATACATACGTGTTGCAGCGTGCGTACCACCGGAACACGCAGTGGCGGAGCCAAAGACTGTGTTGTCGAGGTCGAGTGCGAGCGGGAAGAGAGGCAGCGTCGGCACGGAGATGCAAGCGAGCGCGAGACGCACGGGGGCTGCGGCGTGGCGCGTTTGCGGTCGGCGCCTTTGGTGGCAACGGCCGGGACAAGCAGCGGTGTATGGTGTGGTGCGGGGCGGACAGGGGCGGCGGTGGACGGGGAGGAGGCGGCGCGACGACGGCATGGGGGCGAAAACGGGACGGGGGACGGGGGACGGCGGATGTTGAGAGGCGTCACGCGCGGACAGGACACAGACACAGAGACACACAGATTGGAAAGGGAGGGTGCGCGGTAATAATAGTTGGGAATGTGCGTACCGTGCGGGACGGGAGTGGGCGAGGAACACGGTCGTGGCCCCTGTTTTGGGTGCGTGTGATGACGTCGGTGTGTTGTGGGAAGGGAAGGTGCTGTGGCGGCGGCGCGTAATGGGCGTAGGCCGAAAAGAGAAAGGAACGTCGGCAGTGTGTTGGCAAGCGTCGGTTCGACTGCGACGTTGATGGGCAGGGCAGGGCGAGGTTAATGGTGGTAGGAGTAGGCGTGTGGGCGCACAAAATCTGCCGCTGCAGGCGGTGCCGTAACCGCCATGGCGGGAAGGAGAGAGGGCCAAAGAAAGAAAGAAAGAAAGAAAGAAAGAAGAAAACAAAAAAAAAAAAAAAAAAAAGGAGGAGGGGGGGGGCGAAAGTGGAGAGGCGGTGGTGTGAGAAGGGCGGGGGCGGAAGGAAGGCAGGAAGGACAAGAGGCGAGGCGACGGCTTGCTTTGTGTATCGGTCGGTCTCTGGCTATGCTTCGTTTTCTGCAGCAGGGTCGGTGCGCGGCGTGGCTCGCGGCAGTGGGAACGCCTGGCGGCTGGACGGCCAGCAATGCGGTTGGATGGGCGGCCACAGCACCGCACCTGTGCCCGAGGAGGAGACGCTGGCGGCGGGCCCTGAGGTGAGGCCGGCTCGGCTCGGCTGGGGCTGTGGATGTGTAGGTGTGCGCCGCTGCTGCAACAACGAGTAAAACGCGAGAAGAAGGGATGGCGGTAGAGAGAGGAAAAAAAAAAGGTCGTGTTGTGTTGATGCGCAGGCAGACGCGTACAGAGAGACGAGCCCGGTCTGCAGCAGGGTGTGGCCGTGCCGAGTGCAGAGCAGCGGCGGCTCGGTTCGGTTCGGCCCGGCCCGGCCCGGCGGGCCGCGCTGTTGTCGCGGACGTGAGCGCCCCCTGGCGGGTGGCCGGAGGCGGCGCGGCGTGTTGGACGTGTGGCTGGTGGCAGTGCACAATTTGCGAGTGGCTGGCGGTGTGGTGTGGCGGTTGGCGCGTCGGGCGGCGGAGAGAGAGAGAGAGGGGGAGGAGAGGTATGTGTTGCGGGCGCCCTTTGCTGCGCTGCGTCGTTGCGTGTGCCGTACAGGGCGGGCGCTTGTCGACTGTGTGGGCGGTGTGGCGAATTGGCGTGAAACGGCTGCCGAGAGGTGTGTGGTAGCGAGCCGGTCGGTGTCAGTGCGAAGGGGAATGTGCGTGCGTTTGGCGGTTTCGGTGTGCTTTTTGCGGCGTGAGAGTGGGGAATTAGTGGGGCCGGCTGTTGTGTTGGTTCCTTGTGTCTTGTGTCGCGTAGCTTGATGGCAACGTGGAAGGACGCCGGTTTCGTTTCGAGCCTTGCGTGTGGTTGTCGACGTTGACTGGTTGGCGTGTGCATGTGTGGGTCGCGAGTGCGTTTTTGGCTGGCTGTGTGTGTGTGTGTGTGTGTGTGTGTGTGTGTGTGTGTGTGTGTGTGTGTGTTTTGGGGGGGAAGGGGGAGGCGGTGGTGAAAGTGCAGTCGTTGCCACGGGCGCGTCGTCGGGTGGGGCTGGGGCTGTGCGTCGTGGCGGAAAGGTGGTAGGTTGCGGGAAGCGAGCCCGTCGTTGACGGTGTCGCGTGAGTTGTGACTCGAGTGGGGCGCGGGGCGCGGGACAGGAGCAGCGTGCCGCTGCGTCGTGGTCGTCAGCAGAGGCTGTGCGTGTGCTTGTCCTTTTTGTGGGCGGTTCGTGCGAGGCGTTTTTTGTTTCGTGTTGCCCTAGTTGTTAGTTTATTTTTTTTTTGTGTTTGTTATTTTGAGACGACGACTGGTTGGTGGCGTGCGCGCGAAGTGGCGGTGTGCGCTTCCCGTGTCGTTTTGTTTTTGTTTGGTTTTTTTGTTTTTGTGTGTTTTTTTTGTTTGCACTGGGCCCCGGGGGGTGGGTGGGTGCGTGTGTGTCGATTGCCGGCTGGCGAAAGGTGCGCCATCGGCGGGGTGGGTCGCCGGCACAAGTAGAGGCGGCGGCGTTGTTGCTGTTGTTGTGTGGTGTTTGTTTTGTTCGGCTGTGTCGGCGAGCTGTGTTGCGGTGCGTGTGAATGGTGGTGCAAAAGTGCTGGCGTTGGGGCTGCGACTGCGACGGCGGCGAGCCGCGGGCGCGCATGATAGTGATGTTGTGAACAGCGGCTGTGTACGGTAGTGGTGTTGTTGTAGCACGACGTGCATCCGGGCCGGCGCGGAAAGCGCAGTTGCGGGCGGTTGCCCTTCGGTGCCAGCCATGTCGCGTGAGCGGCGGGTTGCTCTGGTGTCGACACGTGGTGCTCTGGGTTGTTGTGTGGTGCCCTTTGGCCGGTGGGGGTGGTTCGCGTGTGTCTCGTTCGCGCTCGGTATCTGGTCGTGGTCGTGCTGCTCCCCCGTCTGTCGGCGGTTTTCGACGTCGTCTGTACGTTTTTGTTCGTTTGCGGCGTGCCTGCCGACGTCGTCCCGTCGCGACCTTTCAACCGAAAGTGTGGCGCCCGAAGGTGAACGAACGTAACCCTGACCTCGGCGCTTTACGCTGAGCCGAGCGAACCGAACCTAACCTGTGGTGTGGCGAGGTGAGCTCAGCCTGTGAGCCCCTAACGTCTACGTAAGGTAAGCTGTCCGGCTGACGCCTCACGTTTGAACGCTTTTTTTTAACCTAGCACTGACCCCTTAACCTAACGTGTAACCTAACCTAACCTCTGACGCCTGACGTGTTTGAATGCTTAACCTAAGTTTGACGCTTAACCTAACCCAAGTCCCCTTAACCTAACCCACGTCCACCTAACCCTAACCTAACCTAGACGTGTAAACGTAATGTGTAACGCGTAACGTGTAAGGTCGGCTGTCGTGTGTGCTGACGGCAGATTGGGTTGGTCTGTAGATTCGGATTGCGGTTTGCCTCGGTCGAGGGGTTGGGTCGGAAGCGGCGAGGGGCGGCGGCGCCTGTTGCGCAGGCGGCGTCCGTTTGCGGCGGGCAATTGTTGATAAACGGCTGTGAATGTTGGCGGGCGAGAGGAGGAGGACGGCGCGCGATGTGGCCCGACGGCTGCGGGCCGATCGGGAAACGGCGGGAGGGCGACGGAAGGCGATGGGGCGGCGGAGGCGCGTTTGCACGGCCGTCATCGCCGCACGCCTCGGCTTGTGTGGCTGTGGCGCCGGCCGCGCTGGCCGGGCTGCCGCGGCGACGGTGTGGGAGTTTTGCCGAAGGTTTGGCCATTGTGGCGGGTCGTCGGCTGGGGCTGTGGGGGCGGCATTTGGGCGGGGGCGGCGATTCTCGGCGGGCCGACCCAGGCTGTAGCGCGCGGTAGCTGCAGTTTGGCCGTGGTTTGCGGCGCTGCCGTGGCGACTGGTTGGCGACTGTGGTGTGGCTGTGTGTAGCCCCATCCTCGGTGGTTTGAAAGGCGCGGGCGGTTGTGGCGCAGGTTTGGGGCTGCTCCGCACAGGCTGTCGGACGTTGGGCGGTAGCAAGCGCGGGAGGCGCGGCGCGGCGGCGCGCAGAGTGGCGGCCGCTCTCTCGGCCGTCCGCGCCCGCCCGCGACACTGGCTGGGCCTTGTGATTCTCTGCTCTGCTGCTGTGCTGTGCTTGCGTGCCTGCCTGCCGTCCCGCTCGCTCTCGCTCTCGCTCTCGCTGTGTGTTACGCGCGTCGTCGAAATGGCAGATCAGGCGGCTACGAACGAGACTGCTGCGGCACCCGCCGCCACCGGCACTACGAAGAAGGCCAAGTCTGCGTCGTCTGCGAAGAAGCCGCGCGCCAAGCCTGCGCACCCGCGCACCTCTGAGATGGTGACGGCCGCCATCAAGAGTCTGAAGGAGCGCGGCGGGTCGTCGCTGCAGGCGATCAAGAAGTACATTGCCGCGCACTACAAGCTGGACGCGGAGAAGCTGGCGCCGTTTATCAAGAAGTACCTCAAGTCGGCCGTCGTGGCGGGCGAGCTGGTGCAGACGAAGGGGAAGGGCGCGTCCGGCTCGTTCAAGCTTGCCGGCGCCGGCGGCGGGGGGGCGGCCGAGGGCGGCAAGGCTCGTGCTGGCGGTGCCAAGAAGAAGCGCGCCGCTCCGGCCAGCAAGGAGAAGAAGGGCGCCCGTGCGGCCGGCGCAAAGAAGGCTGGTGGCGTGAAGGCGGCGACCGGTCGGAAGGCGGGCGCCGCCAAGAAGGCGTCTGCGGCGTCGGCCGCTCCCGCGGGTGCGAAGAAGGCGGCTGCGGCCAAGCCGGCCAAGGCCAAGTCGCCGTCGAAGGCGAAGAAGGCCGCCAAGGTTCCGACGAAGAAGCCGAAGGCGCCGCGCCCGAAGAAGGCGACGACGCCGTCTAAGGCGAAGGCTTCGCCCAAGAAGAAGAAGTAGAGTAGAGGAGAAAGAGATGGGAGAAAGGAAGGGTTTGGCGCTTGACTCCGTCGTCCCCACCCCCCGTCGTCGTCTAGTGGCGCGCAAGAGACGCGCGGCCCAAAACGGCCCTTCTCAGGGCCATCAAAGCACGTCGGGGAAGGTTTTGATTGTCGTGTTGCGTTTGGTGTGGGTGTCTGTCTGTCTGTCTGTCTGGCGTTTCTGTATGCCCGTGGGGATGCTGTTTGCGTGCCGTGGTGGTTGGATTGCGGGGGTCGGTGGCGGGTGTGGGCGGCGGTAGCGGTAAGCGGTGTTGTTGTTGATTGTCGCCGTGTTTGTGGCGGCGGCCGACGGTTGGTTTTCTGTCACGTTGTTTTGTTTGAATACGTTGGTTGGCTTGCCTGCGTTCGTTCTTCTCGGATGTCTGTCTTGTCTAGTCGTGTCTGGTCTTTGTTGTTTTGTTCCTTTGTGTGTGTGTGTGTGTGTGTGTGTGTGTGTGTGTGTGTGTTATGTTTTGCAACGGGGGGCACGTTGAGATGTGGAAGGAGTCGGCGGGGATTTCGGTGGCGTGTAGAGCGAGCGAGCGCGCCTGCCTGGCCGTTGGCCGTCGGAGTGGAGTGCGGGTTTGTTTTTGTGTTTTCGAAACGAAAGCGGCGGCCGGCCGGCCAGCCACCCGTGCGGTGTGACGTCGGCCGTTGGGTATTGTGCGCTTTGAGCGCCGGGGAGGGATGATGTGTGATTGTTGCGCGCTGCTAAGCAGGCAGGCAGAGTGAGCGGGTGTGGCGGACGGACGGGAAGTGGTGGTTGTTGTTTTTGGGTTGCGGGGCGAGAGGCAGGCGACCGACAAAGTTTGCTCGCGACGGAGAGATGTTAGTGGCCCTGAAAAGGGCCGTTTTTGTTTGTGCGGTGCGGTGCCGCGGCGCGGTTTAGGCGCGCTCGCCGCGGATGCGGCGCGCGAGCTGGATGTCCTTGGGCATGATGGTGACGCGCTTGGCGTGGATTGCGCACAGGTTGGTGTCTTCGAAGAGGCCGACGAGGTAGGCCTCGCTGGCCTCCTGCAGGGCCATGACTGCGGAGCTCTGGAAGCGCAGGTCGGTCTTGAAGTCCTGGGCGATCTCGCGCACTAGGCGCTGGAATGGCAGCTTGCGGATGAGCAGCTCTGTGCTCTTCTGGTAGCGCCTGATTTCTCGCAGGGCGACGGTGCCCGGCCTGTAGCGGTGGGGCTTCTTGACGCCTCCGGTGGCGGGCGCGCTCTTCCTCGCCGCCTTGGTGGCGAGCTGTTTGCGCGGCGCCTTTCCGCCGGTGGACTTGCGGGCCGTTTGCTTTGTGCGGGCCATAGCGGTAGCGGAGCGGCGTGCGTGGAGGTTAGGTGCGGCGCGGCGTCCGGTGCTGCCTTGACAACGGGCCCGCGCGCCTCCGTGCTGCGCTTATATGCCCTCGGTTGCGCGTGGTGGGGGGAGGGCGGGCCAGAGTCTATATAGGGGGGCGGCGGGCGCGCTGGGCGCAGACCGTAGCCGACTCGCCAGCCGCTGCAGCTGCTGTTTGTGCACGTTTTGCTTTGCCCGAGGAAGGAAGGATGACAGGCCGCGGCAAGGGAGGAAAGGGGCTCGGCAAGGGTGGCGCCAAGCGGCACCGCAAGGTGTTGCGCGACAACATCCAGGGCATCACGAAGCCCGCCATCCGCCGCCTGGCTCGCAGGGGCGGCGTGAAGCGCATCTCTGGTCTGATCTACGAGGAGACCCGCGGGGTGCTGAAGGTGTTCCTGGAGAACGTGATCCGCGACGCGGTGACGTACACTGAGCACGCCAAGCGCAAGACTGTGACGGCCATGGACGTGGTGTACGCCCTGAAGAGGCAGGGGCGCACCCTGTACGGTTTCGGCGGTTAGGCTGCGTCGCAGCGGGCGCTGGCCTTCCCGCGGCCGTGCTTGTGGGTGGGAGAGACTAGGAAACGGCCCTTTTCAGGGCCACCACACTGTTCGGAAGTTGAAAAGTGCGAAAGAGTCTGTGTTGTTTGTTTGTTTGTTTCTTTCTTTCCGTTTGAGCGACGTGATGTGACTGGGAGGGGAGAAGGAAAGGAAACGTGTCATGTGGCTGGCTGTGTGTGGGAGCTGCTTCGTTTGTGTTTGTTATTGTGTGTCGTTGTATCGATCGCGACGGAGATGGCGGGCTGTGTGTTGTTGTGCGAGAGGCGGTGATTATTTGCTTGCGTGGTTTGGCTCTGTGTGTTTGCGGCGGCGTTGGGGTTTCCGAGGCAAGGCGTGTGGGCACAGGCGGCCGGATCAGCTGTTTCGTTCGTGTCGACGGCCGTTGCGCGCGGGAGTGGAGGGCGGTGTGTCGACACGCCTCCCTGTAACAATGGTCATTATTGCTGCCGTTGTCGTTTGGAAGGCGACTGCGACCGTGCAAAATGAATGAATGTGTGTGTGTGTGTGTGTGTTTGTTGGGCCACACGGGCTGTGTGGACGACAAGATGGCGGACGTGCGCCGGCGGCGGCTGTGCTGTGAAAGTGCAAAGTTAAAACAAAACAAGGTGCGGCGAGGACGACTGAAATTTTGCTTTGGACGTAGGTTTGTGTGGTGGCCCTGAAAAGGGCCGATTGTTGTGGGCCGGGCCGAGCCGAGCCGGCAAAGCGCGTTGCGTGCAGGGGAGCACGCGGCGCTGCGATTGCCTTGGCCTCCTTTAGGCCTTCTTCTCGGTCTTCTTTGGCAGCAGGACGGCCTGGATGTTGGGCAGGACACCACCCTGTGCGATGGTGACGCCCGACAGGAGCTTGTTGAGCTCCTCGTCGTTGCGGATGGCAAGCTGCAGGTGGCGCGGGATGATGCGCGTCTTCTTGTTGTCGCGGGCCGCGTTTCCGGCCAGCTCGAGCACCTCAGCCGCGAGGTACTCCATGACGGCGGCGAGGTAGACGGGCGCCCCGGCGCCGACGCGCTCTGCGTAGTTTCCCTTGCGCAGGAGGCGGTGGATTCTGCCGACCGGGAACTGGAGCCCAGCCCTGCTTGAGCGGGACTTTGACTTGCCCTTGACTTTGCCTCCCTTTCCGCGTCCGGACATGGCGATGGGCTAGCGACGGTGCACACGAAACGGAAACGAAAACGACCGGTGCGAGCGGCAGCGAGTCGAGCAGCGGAGTGCGTGCCGGCGCAGCCGGGGTGGGGGTGCTTTATGGGCTCGGGTGCGGCGGCCGGTTGCGCGCGCGCCCCATTGGTCGGCGGCCGCAACAGGGCGAGCTGGTAAAGGTGCGGCGGCGGCTGGCGGCGGGTGCCAGGATTCCGAGGTGGGACTGCGAAGCGGACGGACGTGCGTCTACCTGTGCTCCGCGCCGCTATTGTGCTCCCAGCCCTGGAAATTCCCACCGCGCGCTCTCGCCGCCTTTGTCCAGAGCTCGCCTCGTTGCTTGCTTCTCGTGTGCTTGGTCGCCGCCTTGCGTGCTCGCGCTATAGCGGCGTGTTTTGCCGTACCGTCAGGGCTAGCGGGTCGCGCTTTGTTCTGGGTTTCCGGACGTGGTCGAGTGTGTGTTTTCAGGAAAAGCAAAACTGTCGATTCTAGAAAAGCAAAAGTCGTGCTGCACACTCAAGACCGGGGACGGAATTCTGGACCACTGAGCGCTCGTTCTGACATGGGATAGATCGAGAAGAAAGAAGAACATCGCGCCGCAAGTAGGCGACTATAAATCAACGATATTGTTCGAGAATTTCTGTGCCATAGGTGTTAGGGAAGCTGCAGTCCAGGGACCCGCCGAGCCACACAGTCAAACAGACTGACTGTGAGGCCCTTGGTGGTATCCCGCGCCTGCTAGGTGTAGGGAAAGGTCACTGGCACGGAAATTGTCGAAATATAGGACAAATTCAGTAAACCGTTTCGTTTCACGGTTGCCCCACTATGGGGCACCCACAGGATCGACATCCAAGCGGCGACTCACACAGTGTGGACCCGACATCTATCGCGACTACATCATCATCTCTTTCTTCATCTATGGACCACCCACCCCCATCACCATCTTCAGTCACTAGCTCGGACTCTGACAATCTTGTCATTGCCACCGACAGTGACAGCAGCTCTATCTCGTCACTGGGCGAGGGACGTCTGCGGCGAAGCGGGAGGCTGCTTCAAAAACAGGAAAAATCTGGGCAGCCCCTGCAACCCGCTATTGCAGAAGAAATTCAACTGCACACGCCACCTGCCTCAGCAAAAGAAAACCCAAAACACGTCGAAACGGCAGAACAGGTAAATCCTGTTCTGCCACAGCAATGCCAGGGCACAGAAATCGAAATCACGAAATCTGACCGCCCCCAAAAACCAACAGATATCAGTGCGAACACAGAAAGCGCAGCACCAACGCCAAAGGCCACCCAGACGACGTCAGAGGGCGGCAACAGGGGACAGGAGAAAATAAGTACAGTAGCTCCCCAGGCGCAAGGGGGCCCCACACAAAATAGAAACCAAAGAACTAACAGAGGTCGAAGGGTTCCCCCTATCACTGTGTTCGAGACCAAAGGGTACACGACCTTGATAGGACAAATTCAAGGAAAGCTAATGGGTGCCCTCAGTACCACGTACAAGGGTGATAGCATTGTCTATCAGGCTACTAACCCAGAGGATTTCCAATACCTCAAGCAAGAATTCAGGAAGCGTAATCTAGAATTCTTCACGTACAACGACGACCCGAAGAGTACACTGAAGGTCGTCGTTAAAAGACTGACGCCCTACTGGACCCCAGAGGACGTCAAGAACGCACTCGCCGAGAAGGGCTTTCCGGTGCAAGACGTATTCCAAATGTCTAAGCCGCAGACAGAAATCGATGACTCTGGAAACATAGTATCAGCGCCAAGACGAAAAACGGCCAATTTCCAGGTCAATCTATTGAACACGGCGGAGGCTAGGAAAATATTCAAAGTGGAGAGACTACTTCATATGAAGGTTACCATAGAATTATACCAAAAACCAAGTGGGCCGACACAGTGCTATCTATGCCAGAGATTTCGACATGGGGCAAACCAATGCGAACTCGCCCCCAGGTGCGTTAAATGTGCAGGACCGCATCTTTCTGGCGCCTGCACAAAGAAAAGAGAAGAACCGGCCATATGTGCCAACTGTAGGGGCAACCATCCAGCCTCCTTCAGGGGCTGCCCAGAACGACTGAAGATCGTCCAGGCGTGGGAGCGACAGCGAGCATCAGCTCCTAGAAGGCAGGAACCACTTCCTAGGGCGCCACAGAAAAACTCCAACCCCCCTCCAGCACTATCCATGGAAGAAGTAAACCCCCCACCATCCCCGACTCCTACTAGAGCAGAAACAAGTCCTCCCAACCCTACTCAAACCCAGAGGAGTACAGAACCATCCACTCCACAACATCAGTCACACCAAGACGATAGCCCTACCGGCATTAGAACCTTAGCCGAGGTTGTGAAAACTGGGCGCACTCCTCCCCCCTCAAATACCCCTAAACCAAAGCCGCAAAGATCCCCCCTCAAGGCAACTCTGCCTGTAAAAAGAACCCCACCCCCACAGGTCGTCTCTCCCGCACAAACCACACCCCTCCCCATCCCAACCCAACCTGAAACAAAGAAGGCAGAGACAACGCCACTGCCCTCAACATCAAAGGCTACAAATGTACAACCACCAAGGGCCATACCAGCCCAAGCCATACCCACCGAATCCGCCCAAGCCACAGCTGCACCAGCAGATTCCAACAACACTACTAACATCGTCAGTGGCCAGACCACTGCACAGGAAAGTTCTGTTCAGATCGAACAAGAACAGCCACTCCAGTTCCTATCAAAGATTTGGGCGCTCATTAAGTCCCTCATTTCACCAGCCGTCCTTGAAGGCATAACCCAGCTATGCACCAAAGTAGCAGCAGCCCCAGACTTAATTTCAACAATCACAATACTCGCCACCAACATCCTACCACTGCTTTCCAATGGCAAATGAAGATGAGAAGCAACATATCACCATCGCCATCTGGAATGCAGATGGCATCTATCACGACAGGTTCGAGCTCGAGATGTTCTTGGACGATCATGGAATCGATGTGGCTCTCCTCAGTGAGACCCATCTCACCCCTGACGACACCTTTCAGGTCCGCAACTATCAACTAATTAGGACGGACCGTCCTAACAGGCAAGGTGGCGGTACAGGTATCCTAATAAAACGGCGCATATGCCATCGCCAGGTACCTGTACCAAGACTGATTAACACAGAGGCAACAGCGGTAGAGGTTGTTCTCAACAACCGCCCCACACACCTGGTGGCAGTATACCATCCACCGAGCACAACACTATTTCCCCACGACCTGGACGGTCTCCTGAATGGCAGTCACAATACAATAGTAGGAGGGGACCTGAACGCCAAGCACAGGGCATGGGGTTGCCGCACCACGAACACCAGTGGAAATCGGTTATTAAGGTATCTTGATAACCATCCAGCAGTGCAGGTTGTCTCTCCAGACGAGCCTACTCACTTCCCGTATGATTCAAGGTGTCGACCAGACATACTTGACATATTTTTACTAAAAAATATCAATCTAGCAACCACTACAGAAGTTGTCAACAGTCTTAACTCAGATCACAGCCCTGTGGTACTCAGATTTGAGGGAGATCAGGACGTTCCCAACAACAGAGTACACACAACACTGTACACTGACTGGGAGAGATACAAGCAACTGGTTGCCTCACACATCCCAGACCATGCACCAGACATGCCAACCCACGCGGAAATAGATCTAGCCATAGAGGAGTTTACCAACATTATCAAGGCGTGTGGAAAGGCTGCCACCACCAAAATCACACATAACAATGGGCGATCCAACCTGCCCCCAGAACTAGCACAGCTAATATCGGACAAAAACCGCACGCGTAAAAGATGGCAGACCTTCCGAGACCCTCAGGATAGGAGACGCATGACCCAGATGGGCCATGAAATACAGACAAGACTGAAACTCCTGAGATGTTCCAGGTGGGAACAAAGTCTTCAGGCAGCTGAGAGAAATCCGGAAAAGTTCTGGGGGATAATAAAAGCTAGGCGGCAACCCCACAAAGCCAACAGACCACTACACGGGCAGAACGGGTTGGTTTACACACCAGAGGACAAAGCGACTGCCATGTCAAACACCCTCGAGCTCCAATTCCAGGAGAATGTCATAGAGGAAGACGAGGACGAAGCAGATGCCCTGGAACAGCGGGTGGAACGACACCTCCATCGCAGACTTCGCGCCAGGTCCGACACGACCTTCGAACTGACTAGCGAGCGTGTAGTTGCAGCTATCATCAGGCGAATCGGCACTGCAAAAGCCCCTGGTCCTGACAACATCAAACCACCCTTCCTTAAGGCCCTCCCCCAACCTGCAATCTCCCATCTCACTGCCATCCTAAATAATTGTCTTACAACTCAGTATTTCCCTTCAACCTGGAAGGTTGCTAAAGTAATTTCAATCCCAAAACCAAATAAAGATCACCTATTCCCTCAAAACCATCGACCAATCTCCCTGCTCAACCATCTATCAAAATTACTTGAAATCCTCATCCAAAACTCCCTACTACAATTCCTATCCGCCAACAACATCCTTATCGCCGAGCAATTTGGATTTCGTGCTGGGCATAGCACAACACAACAAGCCATTCGTCTGGTGGAGCACATCTGCACAGAGAAGAGCCAGGGCAATAGCACAGCTGCCATTTTCCTGGACATTGAAAAAGCGTTCGACCGGGTTTGGCATGGCGGTCTGCTATACAAACTGTCGAAGATGAACTGCCCACTTCACCTGCTTAAAATAGTCCACTCTTTCCTGGTGGAAAGAAAATTCTACTCTACAGTTGACCGAGCAAACAGCGAGCTAAAACAAATAGAAGCGGGTGTCCCACAGGGATCTGTGCTTGGCCCCCTCCTATATCTACTATACACAAACGATCTGCCGAAGGAGCCGGGCGGCAACATTGCCCTATATGCAGATGATACTGCATTATACCACAGTGGCAGAAACATCAACTATTTAGCCTACCGCCTACAACGACACCTAGACAAAGTGACAAAGTGGTGCAATCTATGGAAGATAAAGATAAACGCAGACAAATGCCAGACTATCTTATTCAGCCACAAAATCAAACGCCCCATAGTGAACATCACGCACAACAACCAGGTACTACCCTGGAGAGAAGTAGTTACCTACCTCGGGCTAAAACTGGATAAGAATCTGACATTTGTGCATCACATTAAAGAGGCCAGAAACAAGGGCTCCGCCCGGCTCTTTCAGTTATATCCTCTCCTTAAAGGCAGGGGACTCACAATACCTGCCAAGCTCAAAATTTGGAAAACGATCATCCTGCCAGCCATGCTCTACGGTTCAGAAGCGTGGAGTATGGCAGCAGACACCAACCTTAAACAGTTGGAAATCATCCAGAACAAAGCCTTCCGTATAGTTGCAGACGCTCCATGGTTCTCGAGCAATGAGGAGATCAGAGCAATGTTAGGACAGCCATCATTTTATCACCTCATAAAACAAAAATCATTAAAATTCTACGAATCATCCAATGCATCACCACACCAACTCATCAACTCTCTGGGAAGGGATGAAAACCCTGGCCAGAGAGCACCAATCGCCACCATCCATCGCCAATTCAGGCGTTAGTCATATAAATTCATGTGCAAACATACATTTACACCATCATCGCTGCCGCCTCCACAACCATCATCTATCCAGGGGAAAACCGACCCCTAGCCAATACCATATATAACCCTGAATCCGCACCATAAAGGAACACCTCGTAAGACAGAGCGTTTCAAGGACGCTGGTTCTTCAAGTACACCATGGGTATAGACCCAGCCATTTCATGTCGGCGGGTGCCACTGTGTGGGGAGACGCTGACTAGAGCGGAGCGCTTGCTACTGGTGTTGCTGCTGCCGTACGTTCGTTCGAGATGCCGCCCAAGACTAGCGGGAAGGCCGCCAAGAAGGCTGGCAAGGCGCAGAAGAACATTTCGAAGGGCGACAAGAAGAAGAAGCGCAAGAGGAAGGAGAGCTATGCCATCTACATCTACAAGGTGCTGAAGCAGGTGCACCCTGACACGGGCATCTCGTCGAAGGCGATGAGCATCATGAACAGCTTCGTGAACGACATTTTCGAGCGCATTGCGGCCGAGGCTTCTCGCCTGGCGCACTACAACAAGCGCTCGACCATCACGTCCCGCGAGATCCAGACCGCTGTGCGGCTGTTGCTGCCTGGCGAGCTGGCCAAGCACACCGTGAGCGAGGGCACGAAGGCGGTGACCAAGTACACGAGCTCCAAGTAAGGAGGTGGCTCTGGAGTGGAAGGAAGGATGGAGAAGGCTCCTCCGTTGCGAGAGCGGCAAAACGGCCCTTTTCAGGGCCACCAACTTGCCTTTTGCGGGAAGGGCGGAATTGTTGTTGTTGTTGTTTGTGTGGACGGCTGTGATGTATGTGTGCATTTTGATTGTGGGTGGGGGGGGGGGGGCGCGTCAAAGCGTGTTGCGGGGGACGGCCACGAGGTTGGTCGCCGTGGCGTGGAATGGTGGCACGCCTCGTTGGAGTGGTTTTGACCCATTGGTGGTGGTGTGTGTGTGTTACCTGTCTGCGAGGGGGGACAGTGCGATCGGCGACTTTTGTGTCACCGTAACGACGGCCGTTTGCGGGTTTGTTTTTTGCACATCATACATGGCGAGGGTGAAATGTGAAATGTTTTTGTTTGGTTTTTTTTTGCCGCCCACTATTCCCTTTGCTGTACGCCGAGTTTGACAATGGTGCGACGTAACTGCAGCGTGGAGGTGTGTGAGTGACGTTGAAATTGAACGTGCCATTAAGACGCATTGTTGTTGTATTGTACTGTACGTGTACGGCGACACGCACGATGATGTACCATTCGACTCTGATTTTTGATAGCCGTGTCTGACTGATTGCGTACGACGCACGCACACCGATGTCGTCATTCAAGATGCACGCGTGTCCAGTGCAGTACAGTAAGCGCGACGCTAGACGGCGGCGGCGGCGGCGGCGGCGGCGGCGGCGGTCGTCGTTTGTTTGGCGAATGTCTGTACACGTGTTTGTCTGTGTCCATCCGGTATGTATGTGTTTGTTTGAAAGTGTTTTGTGTGTCGGTGACGTGGTCCGATCCGTCGCCCCCTGAGTAACTGTCGATCGGCGCGATAGACCGGCGTCACGCAACTGAACCGAAGTCTTGGGCACACCCGTCATACTGTTGTACACCGTCGCGCTGAGAACGGTGACGAAAGGTTGACTTTGATCGGTCGAATGTCTGGGCAGAACGTGAGGAATGAGGCAAGAGTGCAAGGAGGGGGGGCAAAAGAGAGAGGAAGGGAAAAAGGGGAGAAACGCATTCGTAGAGCAACGGAACGTTCCCGTGTCGGAGGCGTATTGGAGCCGCACTGAAATGCGTTTAACGGCGGCGCGGCTGCAAGTGTCTGCCGTGGTGAACGTTACCTTTGACGGCTGCATTGGGCTTTGCTTTTGCTTTTGCTTTCGCTTTCGCTTTCGCTTTCCCGGATGTACGTAACGTTTGTTGATATGGTTGTGAGGAAGAGTGTATGACAGTGCCGTGCCGTCCATGTTCGTGTGCCCTCCCATTGTGTGTATGCTATTGTCTGTGTACTTGAATGATGTATGTAGGTGTTAGTGGACATGTTTCACCAGTGGGGGGAAATGGATCGTCGATAGTTGGCGTCACTCTGTCACGGTCGAGATGACGCACCCTCCGTACAGAAAGGTGTCGAGAAAGTGTGTGTGTGTGTGTGTGTGTGTGTGTGTGTGTGCGTCCGTGAATTGGCAGTGTTTGGAGGTGGGCGTGCCCTGCATGTGGCCCGGAAGGCTGTTCGTTTGGCGGTAGTGTTGTGTGGACAGGGGAGGGGCATGCGTAACGCTGCTGGCATGGCATTTCGGGAGATGGGAGGGGGCAAACGAGGAGCGGCGGCCAAAGAAAGGCGGGACGGGGAGGGGCGCGGTGTGGGTGGCTTGCGCCTGTGCTCGGCGTTGTGGTTTGTGCAAAAGAGGAGGAGAAAAACAATGAGTTGCCAGGGAGGGGAGCGGTGTTGTGTTGTGGTTGTCGTGGTGTAGCCGCAGACGCGGCTGTCAGTGAACGTGGCGAGACGGACGGATGCGCGGAGGGGCGGGGGCGGCGCATTTCGCCGGTGCCGTGCCGTGCCGTGCCGTGCCTGACAGCCGCGTGGTCGCTGTGTTGTTGGTGGCGTGGGGGCGAGGAGAGTACCGTACGGGTGTGCTTGTGCGCCGGAAATGGCACACTGCGCCTGCCCGTCTTGGAGGCTGATGGCTGTGGTGTGGAAATGGGGCGCGGTGATGTTGAAGCAGTTGAAGAACAGAAAAGAAACCAAGAAAACGGGAGGCGTGATGCGGCGGTGGTGGTGAGAGCGGGAAAAACAAAACAAACAAAAAAAAAACAACAAAAAAAAGAAGGAAAAACAACAAGAAACAAAAAAGAAAACAAAAAGTCTATCAATATTAGAATGTAAATGGAAATGGAAATGGACCCAGGTATAACCTCCCTGCACAAATAGCAGAGAGTCCGATGATAATAGAAATGTGCCAGAATGTTAACGTCCCTACAAAACAAACCCAACGATAATATTAATGAAAGAATGAACCGTATGTAACATTGCAACAGACATAATGAAACCTGATAAATTGTATAAGGGCAGCAGCGTTGACCTTTGGCCCTGTATTCAGAATAAAAAGAGCCAAAGATCGTCACCCCAATGAAAAAGACACTGAAACACGTATGTAACATAGCAGCGATGGCGAGACATTGTAGCATCTGTGACCAGAGAGTTTGCGCTGGACCGCGCGAGTGTTGCGAGCGGTTCTCAGTCAGTCAGTCAGTCAGTCAGTCAGTCGGTCGGTCGTTGCGAGTCTGTAGGTCTGTCTAGTTGAGGGCTGTACTCTGTCAGTAGTCGTCGCGTGCAGTACGCTAATAGTCGTCATGCAGAGCGGTCGGTCAGTAGTAGCAGCCGAGTGCGGTTGTGTGATGTAGGCGGTCGGCAACACTGGTCAAGATGGTGAATAAGGTATACTGTGAATTAATATAATCATTAGATAATGAACAATTTTATTTATTGTAATTATTCTCCAACAAGTTCCCCAATAATAATTTTTATTTCAAAAGCATTTTTCAAACATTTAATTTTTTATTGAACTGAAGAGTTCGTTGCACTTCACATTTCATTCCACTTCTTTGAAGAAAAATTTCACTAAAATCACAAAAAAAAAAGAGAATATTATTATTTGCAATGCAGTTCCTCCAAGCGCTGCGCAACAAACAAGAGCAGAAATGTGACATCCATTTATTCTGAGGTAAGACTTTAATTCTGATTGTTTTGCACAGGGCCAAAGACCGATATTTCGGTTTAATTGAAGTTTCTTGTCACTGAACGGACTTTTAAATGTTGTGAAGAATTTATATTTGAGTCAGATTGCGAATTTAACATTTTTGTTGCCATTTTCAATACCTCTCATTGTGGGCGAGGTTACAATTAGCGCAATGTCCATTAGCATCCGTAAATAACATTGTCCATTATTTTAAATTTTGCGGGGAGGTTACAACGCACAAAAAAAAAAAAAACAAAACAAAAAATTGCATTTGTATCCGCTCCTCAATTGTAGATACCCCTTACACAGCTGTGTGCAATGAATGAGTGCTGGCTGGTAATTAATTGCACTCCTTGGAGGGAAATGCCATAGGAAGTAGTCTTTAAAAAGTGAATGTTTTTCGTTAAAAGACAAAAGTTACTTTAGAAAAAAGTAATAGTGGGGCTTTTTGTCGTTGAACAAAATAAGTACAATGAACATACGTTATCAGATTTGCGCAAAATGCAGCTTCACACCACCTTTTGATTATAACACAATATACTATACATCGTCCCGAACCGTGACCAGAGTCGCGAGACGAGCAGAGCACGCCGCCGACGCCCGCTCAGTACAACCGTCCACCCGCTACTACTGTCGACCGACTACTACCTCTCCCGACTCGCGCTACAATATATATAACAACTGTTCCTGGCGACCCGGTGCGTGCCACTACTGTCGTCTGGCGCGGTCCAAGCGCCGACTAGCAACGATAAATAACTCTCTGGTCAGACAGAGATGCTGTCATGCCTCGCCATCGCTCTGGTAATGAATACATACGTGTTGCAGCGTGCGTACCACCGGAACACGCAGTGGCGGAGCCAAAGACTGTGTTGTCGAGGTCGAGTGCGAGCGGGAAGAGAGGCAGCGTCGGCACGGAGATGCAAGCGAGCGCGAGACGCACGGGGGCTGCGGCGTGGCGCGTTTGCGGTCGGCGCCTTTGGTGGCAACGGCCGGGACAAGCAGCGGTGTATGGTGTGGTGCGGGGCGGACAGGGGCGGCGGTGGACGGGGAGGAGGCGGCGCGACGACGGCATGGGGGCGAAAACGGGACGGGGGACGGGGGACGGCGGATGTTGAGAGGCGTCACGCGCGGACAGGACACAGACACAGAGACACACAGATTGGAAAGGGAGGGTGCGCGGTAATAATAGTTGGGAATGTGCGTACCGTGCGGGACGGGAGTGGGCGAGGAACACGGTCGTGGCCCCTGTTTTGGGTGCGTGTGATGACGTCGGTGTGTTGTGGGAAGGGAAGGTGCTGTGGCGGCGGCGCGTAATGGGCGTAGGCCGAAAAGAGAAAGGAACGTCGGCAGTGTGTTGGCAAGCGTCGGTTCGACTGCGACGTTGATGGGCAGGGCAGGGCGAGGTTAATGGTGGTAGGAGTAGGCGTGTGGGCGCACAAAATCTGCCGCTGCAGGCGGTGCCGTAACCGCCATGGCGGGAAGGAGAGAGGGCCAAAGAAAGAAAGAAAGAAAGAAAGAAAGAAGAAAACAAAAAAAAAAAAAAAAAAAAGGAGGAGGGGGGGGGCGAAAGTGGAGAGGCGGTGGTGTGAGAAGGGCGGGGGCGGAAGGAAGGCAGGAAGGACAAGAGGCGAGGCGACGGCTTGCTTTGTGTATCGGTCGGTCTCTGGCTATGCTTCGTTTTCTGCAGCAGGGTCGGTGCGCGGCGTGGCTCGCGGCAGTGGGAACGCCTGGCGGCTGGACGGCCAGCAATGCGGTTGGATGGGCGGCCACAGCACCGCACCTGTGCCCGAGGAGGAGACGCTGGCGGCGGGCCCTGAGGTGAGGCCGGCTCGGCTCGGCTGGGGCTGTGGATGTGTAGGTGTGCGCCGCTGCTGCAACAACGAGTAAAACGCGAGAAGAAGGGATGGCGGTAGAGAGAGGAAAAAAAAAAGGTCGTGTTGTGTTGATGCGCAGGCAGACGCGTACAGAGAGACGAGCCCGGTCTGCAGCAGGGTGTGGCCGTGCCGAGTGCAGAGCAGCGGCGGCTCGGTTCGGTTCGGCCCGGCCCGGCCCGGCCCGGCCCGGCCCGGCCCGGCGGGCCGCGCTGTTGTCGCGGACGTGAGCGCCCCCTGGCGGGTGGCCGGAGGCGGCGCGGCGTGTTGGACGTGTGGCTGGTGGCAGTGCACAATTTGCGAGTGGCTGGCGGTGTGGTGTGGCGGTTGGCGCGTCGGGCGGCGGAGAGAGAGAGAGAGGGGGAGGAGAGGTATGTGTTGCGGGCGCCCTTTGCTGCGCTGCGTCGTTGCGTGTGCCGTACAGGGCGGGCGCTTGTCGACTGTGTGGGCGGTGTGGCGAATTGGCGTGAAACGGCTGCCGAGAGGTGTGTGGTAGCGAGCCGGTCGGTGTCAGTGCGAAGG
Organism: Schistocerca piceifrons; assembly: GCF_021461385.2. Classification (NCBI taxonomy): domain Eukaryota; kingdom Metazoa; phylum Arthropoda; class Insecta; order Orthoptera; family Acrididae; genus Schistocerca; species Schistocerca piceifrons. The sequence continues at coordinate 78,084 of NW_025726916.1, read as the reverse complement.
GGAATGTGCGTGCGTTTGGCGGTTTCGGTGTGCTTTTTGCGGCGTGAGAGTGGGGAATTAGTGGGGCCGGCTGTTGTGTTGGTTCCTTGTGTCTTGTGTCGCGTAGCTTGATGGCAACGTGGAAGGACGCCGGTTTCGTTTCGAGCCTTGCGTGTGGTTGTCGACGTTGACTGGTTGGCGTGTGCATGTGTGGGTCGCGAGTGCGTTTTTGGCTGGCTGTGTGTGTGTGTGTGTGTGTGTGTGTGTGTGTGTGTGTGTGTGTTTTGGGGGGGAAGGGGGAGGCGGTGGTGAAAGTGCAGTCGTTGCCACGGGCGCGTCGTCGGGTGGGGCTGGGGCTGTGCGTCGTGGCGGAAAGGTGGTAGGTTGCGGGAAGCGAGCCCGTCGTTGACGGTGTCGCGTGAGTTGTGACTCGAGTGGGGCGCGGGGCGCGGGACAGGAGCAGCGTGCCGCTGCGTCGTGGTCGTCAGCAGAGGCTGTGCGTGTGCTTGTCCTTTTTGTGGGCGGTTCGTGCGAGGCGTTTTTTGTTTCGTGTTGCCCTAGTTGTTAGTTTATTTTTTTTTTGTGTTTGTTATTTTGAGACGACGACTGGTTGGTGGCGTGCGCGCGAAGTGGCGGTGTGCGCTTCCCGTGTCGTTTTGTTTTTGTTTGGTTTTTTTGTTTTTGTGTGTTTTTTTTGTTTGCACTGGGCCCCGGGGGGTGGGTGGGTGCGTGTGTGTCGATTGCCGGCTGGCGAAAGGTGCGCCATCGGCGGGGTGGGTCGCCGGCACAAGTAGAGGCGGCGGCGTTGTTGCTGTTGTTGTGTGGTGTTTGTTTTGTTCGGCTGTGTCGGCGAGCTGTGTTGCGGTGCGTGTGAATGGTGGTGCAAAAGTGCTGGCGTTGGGGCTGCGACTGCGACGGCGGCGAGCCGCGGGCGCGCATGATAGTGATGTTGTGAACAGCGGCTGTGTACGGTAGTGGTGTTGTTGTAGCACGACGTGCATCCGGGCCGGCGCGGAAAGCGCAGTTGCGGGCGGTTGCCCTTCGGTGCCAGCCATGTCGCGTGAGCGGCGGGTTGCTCTGGTGTCGACACGTGGTGCTCTGGGTTGTTGTGTGGTGCCCTTTGGCCGGTGGGGGTGGTTCGCGTGTGTCTCGTTCGCGCTCGGTATCTGGTCGTGGTCGTGCTGCTCCCCCGTCTGTCGGCGGTTTTCGACGTCGTCTGTACGTTTTTGTTCGTTTGCGGCGTGCCTGCCGACGTCGTCCCGTCGCGACCTTTCAACCGAAAGTGTGGCGCCCGAAGGTGAACGAACGTAACCCTGACCTCGGCGCTTTACGCTGAGCCGAGCGAACCGAACCTAACCTGTGGTGTGGCGAGGTGAGCTCAGCCTGTGAGCCCCTAACGTCTACGTAAGGTAAGCTGTCCGGCTGACGCCTCACGTTTGAACGCTTTTTTTTAACCTAGCACTGACCCCTTAACCTAACGTGTAACCTAACCTAACCTCTGACGCCTGACGTGTTTGAATGCTTAACCTAAGTTTGACGCTTAACCTAACCCAAGTCCCCTTAACCTAACCCACGTCCACCTAACCCTAACCTAACCTAGACGTGTAAACGTAATGTGTAACGCGTAACGTGTAAGGTCGGCTGTCGTGTGTGCTGACGGCAGATTGGGTTGGTCTGTAGATTCGGATTGCGGTTTGCCTCGGTCGAGGGGTTGGGTCGGAAGCGGCGAGGGGCGGCGGCGCCTGTTGCGCAGGCGGCGTCCGTTTGCGGCGGGCAATTGTTGATAAACGGCTGTGAATGTTGGCGGGCGAGAGGAGGAGGACGGCGCGCGATGTGGCCCGACGGCTGCGGGCCGATCGGGAAACGGCGGGAGGGCGACGGAAGGCGATGGGGCGGCGGAGGCGCGTTTGCACGGCCGTCATCGCCGCACGCCTCGGCTTGTGTGGCTGTGGCGCCGGCCGCGCTGGCCGGGCTGCCGCGGCGACGGTGTGGGAGTTTTGCCGAAGGTTTGGCCATTGTGGCGGGTCGTCGGCTGGGGCTGTGGGGGCGGCATTTGGGCGGGGGCGGCGATTCTCGGCGGGCCGACCCAGGCTGTAGCGCGCGGTAGCTGCAGTTTGGCCGTGGTTTGCGGCGCTGCCGTGGCGACTGGTTGGCGACTGTGGTGTGGCTGTGTGTAGCCCCATCCTCGGTGGTTTGAAAGGCGCGGGCGGTTGTGGCGCAGGTTTGGGGCTGCTCCGCACAGGCTGTCGGACGTTGGGCGGTAGCAAGCGCGGGAGGCGCGGCGCGGCGGCGCGCAGAGTGGCGGCCGCTCTCTCGGCCGTCCGCGCCCGCCCGCGACACTGGCTGGGCCTTGTGATTCTCTGCTCTGCTGCTGTGCTGTGCTTGCGTGCCTGCCTGCCGTCCCGCTCGCTCTCGCTCTCGCTCTCGCTGTGTGTTACGCGCGTCGTCGAAATGGCAGATCAGGCGGCTACGAACGAGACTGCTGCGGCACCCGCCGCCACCGGCACTACGAAGAAGGCCAAGTCTGCGTCGTCTGCGAAGAAGCCGCGCGCCAAGCCTGCGCACCCGCGCACCTCTGAGATGGTGACGGCCGCCATCAAGAGTCTGAAGGAGCGCGGCGGGTCGTCGCTGCAGGCGATCAAGAAGTACATTGCCGCGCACTACAAGCTGGACGCGGAGAAGCTGGCGCCGTTTATCAAGAAGTACCTCAAGTCGGCCGTCGTGGCGGGCGAGCTGGTGCAGACGAAGGGGAAGGGCGCGTCCGGCTCGTTCAAGCTTGCCGGCGCCGGCGGCGGGGGGGCGGCCGAGGGCGGCAAGGCTCGTGCTGGCGGTGCCAAGAAGAAGCGCGCCGCTCCGGCCAGCAAGGAGAAGAAGGGCGCCCGTGCGGCCGGCGCAAAGAAGGCTGGTGGCGTGAAGGCGGCGACCGGTCGGAAGGCGGGCGCCGCCAAGAAGGCGTCTGCGGCGTCGGCCGCTCCCGCGGGTGCGAAGAAGGCGGCTGCGGCCAAGCCGGCCAAGGCCAAGTCGCCGTCGAAGGCGAAGAAGGCCGCCAAGGTTCCGACGAAGAAGCCGAAGGCGCCGCGCCCGAAGAAGGCGACGACGCCGTCTAAGGCGAAGGCTTCGCCCAAGAAGAAGAAGTAGAGTAGAGGAGAAAGAGATGGGAGAAAGGAAGGGTTTGGCGCTTGACTCCGTCGTCCCCACCCCCCGTCGTCGTCTAGTGGCGCGCAAGAGACGCGCGGCCCAAAACGGCCCTTCTCAGGGCCATCAAAGCACGTCGGGGAAGGTTTTGATTGTCGTGTTGCGTTTGGTGTGGGTGTCTGTCTGTCTGTCTGTCTGGCGTTTCTGTATGCCCGTGGGGATGCTGTTTGCGTGCCGTGGTGGTTGGATTGCGGGGGTCGGTGGCGGGTGTGGGCGGCGGTAGCGGTAAGCGGTGTTGTTGTTGATTGTCGCCGTGTTTGTGGCGGCGGCCGACGGTTGGTTTTCTGTCACGTTGTTTTGTTTGAATACGTTGGTTGGCTTGCCTGCGTTCGTTCTTCTCGGATGTCTGTCTTGTCTAGTCGTGTCTGGTCTTTGTTGTTTTGTTCCTTTGTGTGTGTGTGTGTGTGTGTGTGTGTGTGTGTGTTATGTTTTGCAACGGGGGGCACGTTGAGATGTGGAAGGAGTCGGCGGGGATTTCGGTGGCGTGTAGAGCGAGCGAGCGCGCCTGCCTGGCCGTTGGCCGTCGGAGTGGAGTGCGGGTTTGTTTTTGTGTTTTCGAAACGAAAGCGGCGGCCGGCCGGCCAGCCACCCGTGCGGTGTGACGTCGGCCGTTGGGTATTGTGCGCTTTGAGCGCCGGGGAGGGATGATGTGTGATTGTTGCGCGCTGCTAAGCAGGCAGGCAGAGTGAGCGGGTGTGGCGGACGGACGGGAAGTGGTGGTTGTTGTTTTTGGGTTGCGGGGCGAGAGGCAGGCGACCGACAAAGTTTGCTCGCGACGGAGAGATGTTAGTGGCCCTGAAAAGGGCCGTTTTTGTTTGTGCGGTGCGGTGCCGCGGCGCGGTTTAGGCGCGCTCGCCGCGGATGCGGCGCGCGAGCTGGATGTCCTTGGGCATGATGGTGACGCGCTTGGCGTGGATTGCGCACAGGTTGGTGTCTTCGAAGAGGCCGACGAGGTAGGCCTCGCTGGCCTCCTGCAGGGCCATGACTGCGGAGCTCTGGAAGCGCAGGTCGGTCTTGAAGTCCTGGGCGATCTCGCGCACTAGGCGCTGGAATGGCAGCTTGCGGATGAGCAGCTCTGTGCTCTTCTGGTAGCGCCTGATTTCTCGCAGGGCGACGGTGCCCGGCCTGTAGCGGTGGGGCTTCTTGACGCCTCCGGTGGCGGGCGCGCTCTTCCTCGCCGCCTTGGTGGCGAGCTGTTTGCGCGGCGCCTTTCCGCCGGTGGACTTGCGGGCCGTTTGCTTTGTGCGGGCCATAGCGGTAGCGGAGCGGCGTGCGTGGAGGTTAGGTGCGGCGCGGCGTCCGGTGCTGCCTTGACAACGGGCCCGCGCGCCTCCGTGCTGCGCTTATATGCCCTCGGTTGCGCGTGGTGGGGGGAGGGCGGGCCAGAGTCTATATAGGGGGGCGGCGGGCGCGCTGGGCGCAGACCGTAGCCGACTCGCCAGCCGCTGCAGCTGCTGTTTGTGCACGTTTTGCTTTGCCCGAGGAAGGAAGGATGACAGGCCGCGGCAAGGGAGGAAAGGGGCTCGGCAAGGGTGGCGCCAAGCGGCACCGCAAGGTGTTGCGCGACAACATCCAGGGCATCACGAAGCCCGCCATCCGCCGCCTGGCTCGCAGGGGCGGCGTGAAGCGCATCTCTGGTCTGATCTACGAGGAGACCCGCGGGGTGCTGAAGGTGTTCCTGGAGAACGTGATCCGCGACGCGGTGACGTACACTGAGCACGCCAAGCGCAAGACTGTGACGGCCATGGACGTGGTGTACGCCCTGAAGAGGCAGGGGCGCACCCTGTACGGTTTCGGCGGTTAGGCTGCGTCGCAGCGGGCGCTGGCCTTCCCGCGGCCGTGCTTGTGGGTGGGAGAGACTAGGAAACGGCCCTTTTCAGGGCCACCACACTGTTCGGAAGTTGAAAAGTGCGAAAGAGTCTGTGTTGTTTGTTTGTTTGTTTCTTTCTTTCCGTTTGAGCGACGTGATGTGACTGGGAGGGGAGAAGGAAAGGAAACGTGTCATGTGGCTGGCTGTGTGTGGGAGCTGCTTCGTTTGTGTTTGTTATTGTGTGTCGTTGTATCGATCGCGACGGAGATGGCGGGCTGTGTGTTGTTGTGCGAGAGGCGGTGATTATTTGCTTGCGTGGTTTGGCTCTGTGTGTTTGCGGCGGCGTTGGGGTTTCCGAGGCAAGGCGTGTGGGCACAGGCGGCCGGATCAGCTGTTTCGTTCGTGTCGACGGCCGTTGCGCGCGGGAGTGGAGGGCGGTGTGTCGACACGCCTCCCTGTAACAATGGTCATTATTGCTGCCGTTGTCGTTTGGAAGGCGACTGCGACCGTGCAAAATGAATGAATGTGTGTGTGTGTGTTTGTTGGGCCACACGGGCTGTGTGGACGACAAGATGGCGGACGTGCGCCGGCGGCGGCTGTGCTGTGAAAGTGCAAAGTTAAAACAAAACAAGGTGCGGCGAGGACGACTGAAATTTTGCTTTGGACGTAGGTTTGTGTGGTGGCCCTGAAAAGGGCCGATTGTTGTGGGCCGGGCCGAGCCGAGCCGGCAAAGCGCGTTGCGTGCAGGGGAGCACGCGGCGCTGCGATTGCCTTGGCCTCCTTTAGGCCTTCTTCTCGGTCTTCTTTGGCAGCAGGACGGCCTGGATGTTGGGCAGGACACCACCCTGTGCGATGGTGACGCCCGACAGGAGCTTGTTGAGCTCCTCGTCGTTGCGGATGGCAAGCTGCAGGTGGCGCGGGATGATGCGCGTCTTCTTGTTGTCGCGGGCCGCGTTTCCGGCCAGCTCGAGCACCTCAGCCGCGAGGTACTCCATGACGGCGGCGAGGTAGACGGGCGCCCCGGCGCCGACGCGCTCTGCGTAGTTTCCCTTGCGCAGGAGGCGGTGGATTCTGCCGACCGGGAACTGGAGCCCAGCCCTGCTTGAGCGGGACTTTGACTTGCCCTTGACTTTGCCTCCCTTTCCGCGTCCGGACATGGCGATGGGCTAGCGACGGTGCACACGAAACGGAAACGAAAACGACCGGTGCGAGCGGCAGCGAGTCGAGCAGCGGAGTGCGTGCCGGCGCAGCCGGGGTGGGGGTGCTTTATGGGCTCGGGTGCGGCGGCCGGTTGCGCGCGCGCCCCATTGGTCGGCGGCCGCAACAGGGCGAGCTGGTAAAGGTGCGGCGGCGGCTGGCGGCGGGTGCCACTGTGTGGGGAGACGCTGACTAGAGCGGAGCGCTTGCTACTGGTGTTGCTGCTGCCGTACGTTCGTTCGAGATGCCGCCCAAGACTAGCGGGAAGGCCGCCAAGAAGGCTGGCAAGGCGCAGAAGAACATTTCGAAGGGCGACAAGAAGAAGAAGCGCAAGAGGAAGGAGAGCTATGCCATCTACATCTACAAGGTGCTGAAGCAGGTGCACCCTGACACGGGCATCTCGTCGAAGGCGATGAGCATCATGAACAGCTTCGTGAACGACATTTTCGAGCGCATTGCGGCCGAGGCTTCTCGCCTGGCGCACTACAACAAGCGCTCGACCATCACGTCCCGCGAGATCCAGACCGCTGTGCGGCTGTTGCTGCCTGGCGAGCTGGCCAAGCACGCCGTGAGCGAGGGCACGAAGGCGGTGACCAAGTACACGAGCTCCAAGTAAGGAGGTGGCTCTGGAGTGGAAGGAAGGATGGAGAAGGCTCCTCCGTTGCGAGAGCGGCAAAACGGCCCTTTTCAGGGCCACCAACTTGCCTTTTGCGGGAAGGGCGGAATTGTTGTTGTTGTTGTTTGTGTGGACGGCTGTGATGTATGTGTGCATTTTGATTGTGGGTGGGGGGGGGGGGGCGCGTCAAAGCGTGTTGCGGGGGACGGCCACGAGGTTGGTCGCCGTGGCGTGGAATGGTGGCACGCCTCGTTGGAGTGGTTTTGACCCATTGGTGGTGGTGTGTGTGTGTTACCTGTCTGCGAGGGGGGACAGTGCGATCGGCGACTTTTGTGTCACCGTAACGACGGCCGTTTGCGGGTTTGTTTTTTGCACATCATACATGGCGAGGGTGAAATGTGAAATGTTTTTGTTTGGTTTTTTTTTGCCGCCCACTATTCCCTTTGCTGTACGCCGAGTTTGACAATGGTGCGACGTAACTGCAGCGTGGAGGTGTGTGAGTGACGTTGAAATTGAACGTGCCATTAAGACGCATTGTTGTTGTATTGTACTGTACGTGTACGGCGACACGCACGATGATGTACCATTCGACTCTGATTTTTGATAGCCGTGTCTGACTGATTGCGTACGACGCACGCACACCGATGTCGTCATTCAAGATGCACGCGTGTCCAGTGCAGTACAGTAAGCGCGACGCTAGACGGCGGCGGCGGCGGCGGCGGCGGCGGCGGCGGTCGTCGTTTGTTTGGCGAATGTCTGTACACGTGTTTGTCTGTGTCCATCCGGTATGTATGTGTTTGTTTGAAAGTGTTTTGTGTGTCGGTGACGTGGTCCGATCCGTCGCCCCCTGAGTAACTGTCGATCGGCGCGATAGACCGGCGTCACGCAACTGAACCGAAGTCTTGGGCACACCCGTCATACTGTTGTACACCGTCGCGCTGAGAACGGTGACGAAAGGTTGACTTTGATCGGTCGAATGTCTGGGCAGAACGTGAGGAATGAGGCAAGAGTGCAAGGAGGGGGGGCAAAAGAGAGAGGAAGGGAAAAAGGGGAGAAACGCATTCGTAGAGCAACGGAACGTTCCCGTGTCGGAGGCGTATTGGAGCCGCACTGAAATGCGTTTAACGGCGGCGCGGCTGCAAGTGTCTGCCGTGGTGAACGTTACCTTTGACGGCTGCATTGGGCTTTGCTTTTGCTTTTGCTTTCGCTTTCGCTTTCGCTTTCCCGGATGTACGTAACGTTTGTTGATATGGTTGTGAGGAAGAGTGTATGACAGTGCCGTGCCGTCCATGTTCGTGTGCCCTCCCATTGTGTGTATGCTATTGTCTGTGTACTTGAATGATGTATGTAGGTGTTAGTGGACATGTTTCACCAGTGGGGGGAAATGGATCGTCGATAGTTGGCGTCACTCTGTCACGGTCGAGATGACGCACCCTCCGTACAGAAAGGTGTCGAGAAAGTGTGTGTGTGTGTGTGTGTGTGTGTGTGTGTGTGCGTCCGTGAATTGGCAGTGTTTGGAGGTGGGCGTGCCCTGCATGTGGCCCGGAAGGCTGTTCGTTTGGCGGTAGTGTTGTGTGGACAGGGGAGGGGCATGCGTAACGCTGCTGGCATGGCATTTCGGGAGATGGGAGGGGGCAAACGAGGAGCGGCGGCCAAAGAAAGGCGGGACGGGGAGGGGCGCGGTGTGGGTGGCTTGCGCCTGTGCTCGGCGTTGTGGTTTGTGCAAAAGAGGAGGAGAAAAACAATGAGTTGCCAGGGAGGGGAGCGGTGTTGTGTTGTGGTTGTCGTGGTGTAGCCGCAGACGCGGCTGTCAGTGAACGTGGCGAGACGGACGGATGCGCGGAGGGGCGGGGGCGGCGCATTTCGCCGGTGCCGTGCCGTGCCGTGCCGTGCCTGACAGCCGCGTGGTCGCTGTGTTGTTGGTGGCGTGGGGGCGAGGAGAGTACCGTACGGGTGTGCTTGTGCGCCGGAAATGGCACACTGCGCCTGCCCGTCTTGGAGGCTGATGGCTGTGGTGTGGAAATGGGGCGCGGTGATGTTGAAGCAGTTGAAGAACAGAAAAGAAACCAAGAAAACGGGAGGCGTGATGCGGCGGTGGTGGTGAGAGCGGGAAAAACAAAACAAACAAAAAAAAAAACAACAAAAAAAAGAAGGAAAAACAACAAGAAACAAAAAAGAAAACAAAAAGTCTATCAATATTAGAATGTAAATGGAAATGGAAATGGACCCAGGTATAACCTCCCTGCACAAATAGCAGAGAGTCCGATGATAATAGAAATGTGCCAGAATGTTAACGTCCCTACAAAACAAACCCAACGATAATATTAATGAAAGAATGAACCGTATGTAACATTGCAACAGACATAATGAAACCTGATAAATTGTATAAGGGCAGCAGCGTTGACCTTTGGCCCTGTATTCAGAATAAAAAGAGCCAAAGATCGTCACCCCAATGAAAAAGACACTGAAACACGTATGTAACATAGCAGCGATGGCGAGACATTGTAGCATCTGTGACCAGAGAGTTTGCGCTGGACCGCGCGAGTGTTGCGAGCGGTTCTCAGTCAGTCAGTCAGTCAGTCAGTCAGTCGGTCGGTCGTTGCGAGTCTGTAGGTCTGTCTAGTTGAGGGCTGTACTCTGTCAGTAGTCGTCGCGTGCAGTACGCTAATAGTCGTCATGCAGAGCGGTCGGTCAGTAGTAGCAGCCGAGTGCGGTTGTGTGATGTAGGCGGTCGGCAACACTGGTCAAGATGGTGAATAAGGTATACTGTGAATTAATATAATCATTAGATAATGAACAATTTTATTTATTGTAATTATTCTCCAACAAGTTCCCCAATAATAATTTTTATTTCAAAAGCATTTTTCAAACATTTAATTTTTTATTGAACTGAAGAGTTCGTTGCACTTCACATTTCATTCCACTTCTTTGAAGAAAAATTTCACTAAAATCACAAAAAAAAAAGAGAATATTATTATTTGCAATGCAGTTCCTCCAAGCGCTGCGCAACAAACAAGAGCAGAAATGTGACATCCATTTATTCTGAGGTAAGACTTTAATTCTGATTGTTTTGCACAGGGCCAAAGACCGATATTTCGGTTTAATTGAAGTTTCTTGTCACTGAACGGACTTTTAAATGTTGTGAAGAATTTATATTTGAGTCAGATTGCGAATTTAACATTTTTGTTGCCATTTTCAATACCTCTCATTGTGGGCGAGGTTACAATTAGCGCAATGTCCATTAGCATCCGTAAATAACATTGTCCATTATTTTAAATTTTGCGGGGAGGTTACAACGCACAAAAAAAAAAAAAACAAAACAAAAAATTGCATTTGTATCCGCTCCTCAATTGTAGATACCCCTTACACAGCTGTGTGCAATGAATGAGTGCTGGCTGGTAATTAATTGCACTCCTTGGAGGGAAATGCCATAGGAAGTAGTCTTTAAAAAGTGAATGTTTTTCGTTAAAAGACAAAAGTTACTTTAGAAAAAAGTAATAGTGGGGCTTTTTGTCGTTGAACAAAATAAGTACAATGAACATACGTTATCAGATTTGCGCAAAATGCAGCTTCACACCACCTTTTGATTATAACACAATATACTATACATCGTCCCGAACCGTGACCAGAGTCGCGAGACGAGCAGAGCACGCCGCCGACGCCCGCTCAGTACAACCGTCCACCCGCTACTACTGTCGACCGACTACTACCTCTCCCGACTCGCGCTACAATATATATAACAACTGTTCCTGGCGACCCGGTGCGTGCCACTACTGTCGTCTGGCGCGGTCCAAGCGCCGACTAGCAACGATAAATAACTCTCTGGTCAGACAGAGATGCTGTCATGCCTCGCCATCGCTCTGGTAATGAATACATACGTGTTGCAGCGTGCGTACCACCGGAACACGCAGTGGCGGAGCCAAAGACTGTGTTGTCGAGGTCGAGTGCGAGCGGGAAGAGAGGCAGCGTCGGCACGGAGATGCAAGCGAGCGCGAGACGCACGGGGGCTGCGGCGTGGCGCGTTTGCGGTCGGCGCCTTTGGTGGCAACGGCCGGGACAAGCAGCGGTGTATGGTGTGGTGCGGGGCGGACAGGGGCGGCGGTGGACGGGGAGGAGGCGGCGCGACGACGGCATGGGGGCGAAAACGGGACGGGGGACGGGGGACGGCGGATGTTGAGAGGCGTCACGCGCGGACAGGACACAGACACAGAGACACACAGATTGGAAAGGGAGGGTGCGCGGTAATAATAGTTGGGAATGTGCGTACCGTGCGGGACGGGAGTGGGCGAGGAACACGGTCGTGGCCCCTGTTTTGGGTGCGTGTGATGACGTCGGTGTGTTGTGGGAAGGGAAGGTGCTGTGGCGGCGGCGCGTAATGGGCGTAGGCCGAAAAGAGAAAGGAACGTCGGCAGTGTGTTGGCAAGCGTCGGTTCGACTGCGACGTTGATGGGCAGGGCAGGGCGAGGTTAATGGTGGTAGGAGTAGGCGTGTGGGCGCACAAAATCTGCCGCTGCAGGCGGTGCCGTAACCGCCATGGCGGGAAGGAGAGAGGGCCAAAGAAAGAAAGAAAGAAAGAAAGAAAGAAGAAAACAAAAAAAAAAAAAAAAAAAAGGAGGAGGGGGGGGGCGAAAGTGGAGAGGCGGTGGTGTGAGAAGGGCGGGGGCGGAAGGAAGGCAGGAAGGACAAGAGGCGAGGCGACGGCTTGCTTTGTGTATCGGTCGGTCTCTGGCTATGCTTCGTTTTCTGCAGCAGGGTCGGTGCGCGGCGTGGCTCGCGGCAGTGGGAACGCCTGGCGGCTGGACGGCCAGCAATGCGGTTGGATGGGCGGCCACAGCACCGCACCTGTGCCCGAGGAGGAGACGCTGGCGGCGGGCCCTGAGGTGAGGCCGGCTCGGCTCGGCTGGGGCTGTGGATGTGTAGGTGTGCGCCGCTGCTGCAACAACGAGTAAAACGCGAGAAGAAGGGATGGCGGTAGAGAGAGGAAAAAAAAAAGGTCGTGTTGTGTTGATGCGCAGGCAGACGCGTACAGAGAGACGAGCCCGGTCTGCAGCAGGGTGTGGCCGTGCCGAGTGCAGAGCAGCGGCGGCTCGGTTCGGTTCGGCCCGGCCCGGCCCGGCCCGGCCCGGCCCGGCCCGGCCCGGCCCGGCCCGGCGGGCCGCGCTGTTGTCGCGGACGTGAGCGCCCCCTGGCGGGTGGCCGGAGGCGGCGCGGCGTGTTGGACGTGTGGCTGGTGGCAGTGCACAATTTGCGAGTGGCTGGCGGTGTGGTGTGGCGGTTGGCGCGTCGGGCGGCGGAGAGAGAGAGAGAGGGGGAGGAGAGGTATGTGTTGCGGGCGCCCTTTGCTGCGCTGCGTCGTTGCGTGTGCCGTACAGGGCGGGCGCTTGTCGACTGTGTGGGCGGTGTGGCGAATTGGCGTGAAACGGCTGCCGAGAGGTGTGTGGTAGCGAGCCGGTCGGTGTCAGTGCGAAGGGGAATGTGCGTGCGTTTGGCGGTTTCGGTGTGCTTTTTGCGGCGTGAGAGTGGGGAATTAGTGGGGCCGGCTGTTGTGTTGGTTCCTTGTGTCTTGTGTCGCGTAGCTTGATGGCAACGTGGAAGGACGCCGGTTTCGTTTCGAGCCTTGCGTGTGGTTGTCGACGTTGACTGGTTGGCGTGTGCATGTGTGGGTCGCGAGTGCGTTTTTGGCTGGCTGTGTGTGTGTGTGTGTGTGTGTGTGTGTGTGTGTGTGTGTGTGTTTTGGGGGGGAAGGGGGAGGCGGTGGTGAAAGTGCAGTCGTTGCCACGGGCGCGTCGTCGGGTGGGGCTGGGGCTGTGCGTCGTGGCGGAAAGGTGGTAGGTTGCGGGAAGCGAGCCCGTCGTTGACGGTGTCGCGTGAGTTGTGACTCGAGTGGGGCGCGGGGCGCGGGACAGGAGCAGCGTGCCGCTGCGTCGTGGTCGTCAGCAGAGGCTGTGCGTGTGCTTGTCCTTTTTGTGGGCGGTTCGTGCGAGGCGTTTTTTGTTTCGTGTTGCCCTAGTTGTTAGTTTATTTTTTTTTTGTGTTTGTTATTTTGAGACGACGACTGGTTGGTGGCGTGCGCGCGAAGTGGCGGTGTGCGCTTCCCGTGTCGTTTTGTTTTTGTTTGGTTTTTTTGTTTTTGTGTGTTTTTTTTGTTTGCACTGGGCCCCGGGGGGTGGGTGGGTGCGTGTGTGTCGATTGCCGGCTGGCGAAAGGTGCGCCATCGGCGGGGTGGGTCGCCGGCACAAGTAGAGGCGGCGGCGTTGTTGCTGTTGTTGTGTGGTGTTTGTTTTGTTCGGCTGTGTCGGCGAGCTGTGTTGCGGTGCGTGTGAATGGTGGTGCAAAAGTGCTGGCGTTGGGGCTGCGACTGCGACGGCGGCGAGCCGCGGGCGCGCATGATAGTGATGTTGTGAACAGCGGCTGTGTACGGTAGTGGTGTTGTTGTAGCACGACGTGCATCCGGGCCGGCGCGGAAAGCGCAGTTGCGGGCGGTTGCCCTTCGGTGCCAGCCATGTCGCGTGAGCGGCGGGTTGCTCTGGTGTCGACACGTGGTGCTCTGGGTTGTTGTGTGGTGCCCTTTGGCCGGTGGGGGTGGTTCGCGTGTGTCTCGTTCGCGCTCGGTATCTGGTCGTGGTCGTGCTGCTCCCCCGTCTGTCGGCGGTTTTCGACGTCGTCTGTACGTTTTTGTTCGTTTGCGGCGTGCCTGCCGACGTCGTCCCGTCGCGACCTTTCAACCGAAAGTGTGGCGCCCGAAGGTGAACGAACGTAACCCTGACCTCGGCGCTTTACGCTGAGCCGAGCGAACCGAACCTAACCTGTGGTGTGGCGAGGTGAGCTCAGCCTGTGAGCCCCTAACGTCTACGTAAGGTAAGCTGTCCGGCTGACGCCTCACGTTTGAACGCTTTTTTTTAACCTAGCACTGACCCCTTAACCTAACGTGTAACCTAACCTAACCTCTGACGCCTGACGTGTTTGAATGCTTAACCTAAGTTTGACGCTTAACCTAACCCAAGTCCCCTTAACCTAACCCACGTCCACCTAACCCTAACCTAACCTAGACGTGTAAACGTAATGTGTAACGCGTAACGTGTAAGGTCGGCTGTCGTGTGTGCTGACGGCAGATTGGGTTGGTCTGTAGATTCGGATTGCGGTTTGCCTCGGTCGAGGGGTTGGGTCGGAAGCGGCGAGGGGCGGCGGCGCCTGTTGCGCAGGCGGCGTCCGTTTGCGGCGGGCAATTGTTGATAAACGGCTGTGAATGTTGGCGGGCGAGAGGAGGAGGACGGCGCGCGATGTGGCCCGACGGCTGCGGGCCGATCGGGAAACGGCGGGAGGGCGACGGAAGGCGATGGGGCGGCGGAGGCGCGTTTGCACGGCCGTCATCGCCGCACGCCTCGGCTTGTGTGGCTGTGGCGCCGGCCGCGCTGGCCGGGCTGCCGCGGCGACGGTGTGGGAGTTTTGCCGAAGGTTTGGCCATTGTGGCGGGTCGTCGGCTGGGGCTGTGGGGGCGGCATTTGGGCGGGGGCGGCGATTCTCGGCGGGCCGACCCAGGCTGTAGCGCGCGGTAGCTGCAGTTTGGCCGTGGTTTGCGGCGCTGCCGTGGCGACTGGTTGGCGACTGTGGTGTGGCTGTGTGTAGCCCCATCCTCGGTGGTTTGAAAGGCGCGGGCGGTTGTGGCGCAGGTTTGGGGCTGCTCCGCACAGGCTGTCGGACGTTGGGCGGTAGCAAGCGCGGGAGGCGCGGCGCGGCGGCGCGCAGAGTGGCGGCCGCTCTCTCGGCCGTCCGCGCCCGCCCGCGACACTGGCTGGGCCTTGTGATTCTCTGCTCTGCTGCTGTGCTGTGCTTGCGTGCCTGCCTGCCGTCCCGCTCGCTCTCGCTCTCGCTCTCGCTGTGTGTTACGCGCGTCGTCGAAATGGCAGATCAGGCGGCTACGAACGAGACTGCTGCGGCACCCGCCGCCACCGGCACTACGAAGAAGGCCAAGTCTGCGTCGTCTGCGAAGAAGCCGCGCGCCAAGCCTGCGCACCCGCGCACCTCTGAGATGGTGACGGCCGCCATCAAGAGTCTGAAGGAGCGCGGCGGGTCGTCGCTGCAGGCGATCAAGAAGTACATTGCCGCGCACTACAAGCTGGACGCGGAGAAGCTGGCGCCGTTTATCAAGAAGTACCTCAAGTCGGCCGTCGTGGCGGGCGAGCTGGTGCAGACGAAGGGGAAGGGCGCGTCCGGCTCGTTCAAGCTTGCCGGCGCCGGCGGCGGGGGGGCGGCCGAGGGCGGCAAGGCTCGTGCTGGCGGTGCCAAGAAGAAGCGCGCCGCTCCGGCCAGCAAGGAGAAGAAGGGCGCCCGTGCGGCCGGCGCAAAGAAGGCTGGTGGCGTGAAGGCGGCGACCGGTCGGAAGGCGGGCGCCGCCAAGAAGGCGTCTGCGGCGTCGGCCGCTCCCGCGGGTGCGAAGAAGGCGGCTGCGGCCAAGCCGGCCAAGGCCAAGTCGCCGTCGAAGGCGAAGAAGGCCGCCAAGGTTCCGACGAAGAAGCCGAAGGCGCCGCGCCCGAAGAAGGCGACGACGCCGTCTAAGGCGAAGGCTTCGCCCAAGAAGAAGAAGTAGAGTAGAGGAGAAAGAGATGGGAGAAAGGAAGGGTTTGGCGCTTGACTCCGTCGTCCCCACCCCCCGTCGTCGTCTAGTGGCGCGCAAGAGACGCGCGGCCCAAAACGGCCCTTCTCAGGGCCATCAAAGCACGTCGGGGAAGGTTTTGATTGTCGTGTTGCGTTTGGTGTGGGTGTCTGTCTGTCTGTCTGTCTGGCGTTTCTGTATGCCCGTGGGGATGCTGTTTGCGTGCCGTGGTGGTTGGATTGCGGGGGTCGGTGGCGGGTGTGGGCGGCGGTAGCGGTAAGCGGTGTTGTTGTTGATTGTCGCCGTGTTTGTGGCGGCGGCCGACGGTTGGTTTTCTGTCACGTTGTTTTGTTTGAATACGTTGGTTGGCTTGCCTGCGTTCGTTCTTCTCGGATGTCTGTCTTGTCTAGTCGTGTCTGGTCTTTGTTGTTTTGTTCCTTTGTGTGTGTGTGTGTGTGTGTGTGTGTGTGTGTGTGTGTTATGTTTTGCAACGGGGGGCACGTTGAGATGTGGAAGGAGTCGGCGGGGATTTCGGTGGCGTGTAGAGCGAGCGAGCGCGCCTGCCTGGCCGTTGGCCGTCGGAGTGGAGTGCGGGTTTGTTTTTGTGTTTTCGAAACGAAAGCGGCGGCCGGCCGGCCAGCCACCCGTGCGGTGTGACGTCGGCCGTTGGGTATTGTGCGCTTTGAGCGCCGGGGAGGGATGATGTGTGATTGTTGCGCGCTGCTAAGCAGGCAGGCAGAGTGAGCGGGTGTGGCGGACGGACGGGAAGTGGTGGTTGTTGTTTTTGGGTTGCGGGGCGAGAGGCAGGCGACCGACAAAGTTTGCTCGCGACGGAGAGATGTTAGTGGCCCTGAAAAGGGCCGTTTTTGTTTGTGCGGTGCGGTGCCGCGGCGCGGTTTAGGCGCGCTCGCCGCGGATGCGGCGCGCGAGCTGGATGTCCTTGGGCATGATGGTGACGCGCTTGGCGTGGATTGCGCACAGGTTGGTGTCTTCGAAGAGGCCGACGAGGTAGGCCTCGCTGGCCTCCTGCAGGGCCATGACTGCGGAGCTCTGGAAGCGCAGGTCGGTCTTGAAGTCCTGGGCGATCTCGCGCACTAGGCGCTGGAATGGCAGCTTGCGGATGAGCAGCTCTGTGCTCTTCTGGTAGCGCCTGATTTCTCGCAGGGCGACGGTGCCCGGCCTGTAGCGGTGGGGCTTCTTGACGCCTCCGGTGGCGGGCGCGCTCTTCCTCGCCGCCTTGGTGGCGAGCTGTTTGCGCGGCGCCTTTCCGCCGGTGGACTTGCGGGCCGTTTGCTTTGTGCGGGCCATAGCGGTAGCGGAGCGGCGTGCGTGGAGGTTAGGTGCGGCGCGGCGTCCGGTGCTGCCTTGACAACGGGCCCGCGCGCCTCCGTGCTGCGCTTATATGCCCTCGGTTGCGCGTGGTGGGGGGAGGGCGGGCCAGAGTCTATATAGGGGGGCGGCGGGCGCGCTGGGCGCAGACCGTAGCCGACTCGCCAGCCGCTGCAGCTGCTGTTTGTGCACGTTTTGCTTTGCCCGAGGAAGGAAGGATGACAGGCCGCGGCAAGGGAGGAAAGGGGCTCGGCAAGGGTGGCGCCAAGCGGCACCGCAAGGTGTTGCGCGACAACATCCAGGGCATCACGAAGCCCGCCATCCGCCGCCTGGCTCGCAGGGGCGGCGTGAAGCGCATCTCTGGTCTGATCTACGAGGAGACCCGCGGGGTGCTGAAGGTGTTCCTGGAGAACGTGATCCGCGACGCGGTGACGTACACTGAGCACGCCAAGCGCAAGACTGTGACGGCCATGGACGTGGTGTACGCCCTGAAGAGGCAGGGGCGCACCCTGTACGGTTTCGGCGGTTAGGCTGCGTCGCAGCGGGCGCTGGCCTTCCCGCGGCCGTGCTTGTGGGTGGGAGAGACTAGGAAACGGCCCTTTTCAGGGCCACCACACTGTTCGGAAGTTGAAAAGTGCGAAAGAGTCTGTGTTGTTTGTTTGTTTGTTTCTTTCTTTCCGTTTGAGCGACGTGATGTGACTGGGAGGGGAGAAGGAAAGGAAACGTGTCATGTGGCTGGCTGTGTGTGGGAGCTGCTTCGTTTGTGTTTGTTATTGTGTGTCGTTGTATCGATCGCGACGGAGATGGCGGGCTGTGTGTTGTTGTGCGAGAGGCGGTGATTATTTGCTTGCGTGGTTTGGCTCTGTGTGTTTGCGGCGGCGTTGGGGTTTCCGAGGCAAGGCGTGTGGGCACAGGCGGCCGGATCAGCTGTTTCGTTCGTGTCGACGGCCGTTGCGCGCGGGAGTGGAGGGCGGTGTGTCGACACGCCTCCCTGTAACAATGGTCATTATTGCTGCCGTTGTCGTTTGGAAGGCGACTGCGACCGTGCAAAATGAATGAATGTGTGTGTGTGTGTTTGTTGGGCCACACGGGCTGTGTGGACGACAAGATGGCGGACGTGCGCCGGCGGCGGCTGTGCTGTGAAAGTGCAAAGTTAAAACAAAACAAGGTGCGGCGAGGACGACTGAAATTTTGCTTTGGACGTAGGTTTGTGTGGTGGCCCTGAAAAGGGCCGATTGTTGTGGGCCGGGCCGAGCCGAGCCGGCAAAGCGCGTTGCGTGCAGGGGAGCACGCGGCGCTGCGATTGCCTTGGCCTCCTTTAGGCCTTCTTCTCGGTCTTCTTTGGCAGCAGGACGGCCTGGATGTTGGGCAGGACACCACCCTGTGCGATGGTGACGCCCGACAGGAGCTTGTTGAGCTCCTCGTCGTTGCGGATGGCAAGCTGCAGGTGGCGCGGGATGATGCGCGTCTTCTTGTTGTCGCGGGCCGCGTTTCCGGCCAGCTCGAGCACCTCAGCCGCGAGGTACTCCATGACGGCGGCGAGGTAGACGGGCGCCCCGGCGCCGACGCGCTCTGCGTAGTTTCCCTTGCGCAGGAGGCGGTGGATTCTGCCGACCGGGAACTGGAGCCCAGCCCTGCTTGAGCGGGACTTTGACTTGCCCTTGACTTTGCCTCCCTTTCCGCGTCCGGACATGGCGATGGGCTAGCGACGGTGCACACGAAACGGAAACGAAAACGACCGGTGCGAGCGGCAGCGAGTCGAGCAGCGGAGTGCGTGCCGGCGCAGCCTGCCTGCTGCTCCTTTTCTGACTTCCTCACTGTGAGGAGGTTCAGGTGGAAGTTTGTGGCCTGTTGGCCTTTACTCCCCTGGGATGATTGATGAGTCTTCTTTCTTGACTTGTAGGTTGTTCTGTACTGGCAAGGAGTGCCGATAACCTATTTTCTGTATTTGTCGGTGTGACGACTTTTCTTTTTCTTCTTGGCTGTTGTTGAGGGCCCTTCCTCGGTTGGGATGTTGTGCAAAATGCATCCCGCTTTATCATACTCCCCGTTGACGAGAGCGATGATGATACAGCGCATCTGCGCCTCTGTGAAGATAGGGTAGGAGTCAATCAGATTGAACTCCTCCCTAGAAAGACCCAGAAGGCCTTCAGGATACCCGAGTGGGCGATGCGGGAGTTGTGGTTTAGGATGGTTAGGAGGAACGAAGGGATAAGGGTTGTCGTGGTGGGGGTAAGTACCGTCGCGAAGCGATGCAGCGATCTTCTGCGTCACAGCGCTTGCGCTGTACATGTCCGGAAGCGGGAGGAATGGGACTTCTTCCCACTCGTCTTCGTGCGCTGCTGCCTCGGTGTCCGTCTTGGGCTCCCCTTCGGCAGGCACGTCGGTCTGCGTGGCCACCGTCGCAAACTTCTTCTCTCGTGGAGGAGTCGTCTGGCTGGCGGTGTCGACCGCTGTGGCGGAAGCTGCCTTGGCTGAGCGAAGCTCCTGCGTCAGCTCAGCAATCTGACGCCGAGCCTCGCCCAGTTCCGCCAGCATGGCCGCCCTCTCTTCCGCCATGGCGGATTTGAAGGCGGACATGGCTTCTTCTACGGCGTCGTTGAGGCGCCTGGTGATGACGTCTTCTGATCGAGTGACCACCTCTTCGCGTGTGGTGGTCACTTGCTTCTGCGTCTTCTCTGGTCCGCGCCAATTTCTCCTGTACGCGCAGGAACGGGCGTTAGCCGCGTGTGCGCCACCGCAGTTGGCGCATGTGCAGGGGGCGTCCTTCGGCTTCTTGCAGTCGCGTGTGTCGTGTGCTTGCGCACACTTCAAACACGCGACTGCTCCGCTGCAGTGCTTGGCGACGTGGCCAAGCTTTTGGCAGCGAAAGCACTGCGGTGTAGACTTCTTCTTCTTCTTCCCGGCTGGTCCTGCTAACGTGAGCAGCAACTCAGCCAAGGCAGCAGCTTTGCGTCCACTTCCGCGTCCCGACATCACGAGTAGTAACAGCGACAACGAGCTAACGTGTACTCTCCGCGGCGTGAGCGGGAATGCCGGCAAAAGGCCGGCGCAGCCGGGGTGGGGGTGCTTTATGGGCTCGGGTGCGGCGGCCGGTTGCGCGCGCGCCCCATTGGTCGGCGGCCGCAACAGGGCGAGCTGGTAAAGGTGCGGCGGCGGCTGGCGGCGGGTGCCAGGCCGATTCCGAGCTGTGCTTCCGAAGCGTGCGGACGCCGTTCTTACTGCGCTCCGCCGCCTTTGTGTTGTCACGGCTGGGGATTTCCGACTGCCGCTCCCGCCACGGAGTGGCCTCCTCGCTGCTTGGGACTCGTGCGCCTGTCGCCGTCCTTGGTAGCTCCGTCGACTGCAGGCTCGTTTACGAGCGTGCAGTAGCAATCTTGTCGTTGTTTTATTTTCTGTTCATGATGCTCGTCGTGATTCCAGGCTAGCTGGACTCTAGGCTGGTTAGTGAGGGAAATTGTGAGTCAGGGCCCCCTTCACGTGGGACCAGCCCGCGCTCACAGAGGCAAAGGCAGATTTCAAAGCATCATATCCGACTGTCTGAGATTCTAGAATCATCCTATCACCCACCCCAGCCCGCCGTGGTCCCCCCTGGGGCTCCCGCGGCCGAAAATCATCCGACTACACACACAAACCACACTGACTTACATACAGACAATGCATCACCTTCACTAGGCAATATGGCGGGGAACGATCAAAAACCCAAGAAAAAAATTAAGCGCAAGAGCGACACAAGCCAGGCAGAGGGTTCATCTGACTCAAAGCGGAAGATCGAGGCTTCTGACTCTGAACAGGCCCCCAATGTAGACGAAACCATGGAAGCGGAATCGGTACAACCACAAGTACCAACTCAAAACCGCTTTAGCGAACTTCCTGACAATGACCCAGGCCACAATGCAGTCCCTCCAAACAAGGAAAGGACAAAGTTCAATGTGCCACCAATAGTAGTCTTTGACACGAAAAGCTACACCAAAATCCTTCAGGTGATCAAACCGACCCTCAGTGGAACGCTGAAGTCTCACTCCAGGGGAGGAAGAATAACATATCAATTCAGCGAAGCGAAGGACTTCAATGCCCTATGCACGCTACTAAAGAACGAAAACATACCGTTCTACACTCACGAAATAAACCAGAAACGACCCCTAAAGGTGGTGATAAAGAAACTATTAGTCACCATGGAACCACAACTAGTACATGAAGAGCTCTCCCTTCTTGGATTCCCAGTACAAAAGGTCACACAAATGTCCATCCTGGACGCAGGCGCCACGGAGAGGAGGTTACGACCAAACTTCATAGTAGAACTGGAAAACTCAGATGAAGGCAGAAAAGTATACAAACTTAAGTCACTCCTTCACCTCGGAGTGACTGTAGAGTCATACAGGGCCCCCAAAGGTCCAACTCAATGTCACAACTGCCAAGGTTTCAATCATGGCGCCAGGAACTGCCATCTAAAACCAAACTGCGTAAAATGCGGCAAACAGCACGCGACCGCTACCTGCACCAAGAAACGGGTAGAAAAACCAAAATGCTACAACTGTCAGGGAGAGCATACTGCAAATTTCAAAAAATGCCCAGTTTACCTAGAAATTCTCAAGAAAAGGGAGGAGAGGAAAAACGCCTCCACCACAGCCACGAATCAAACTAAACAACCACCAGTACCTGCGATGACCGGGAAAAGCTGGCCAAATCTATGGCGCCGACAAACCATGACAAATCAAAATCCGGCAAACGCACCGACTTCAGCGGCCCAGAACGAGGCACCAACCGCGCAAGACGGAGGAGCCAACACCCCCTTCCCTGGAATCGCAAGCCTGGGAACAGATGTAAAAGAAATTCTCGGCCTCATCAATCAGTTCAACGTCCCAAAAATACTGGGAACAATTCAGAACACAGCAGCCCAGCTAAGGCAAGCTGCTGATCCGATCTCAAAATTCACGATTATATGCCATGCAGTTGTCAGTCTTCTCGGGCCTTAATCAAAGAAGCACAATCATGACTTGGAATGCCAATGGCATTCTATTTCAAAGGAATACCCTCCAAGAATTCCTTGACTCATACAACGTTGGTGTGGCACTAATTACAGAAACGCACCTAACACCAGATGATAAATTTAAAGTACGGAACTACACAATGTACAGAACTGACAGGCCAAACCGGCAAGGGGGCGGTACAGCCGTGTTAGTCAAAAACAGATTGCCGCACAGAAGACTAAACACGCCAAGACTCAGACGAGCAGAAGCCACAGCAGTAGAAACGACAATAGAGGGGAAAACAGCCACCCTAATCGCTGTGTACAACCCTCCATGTAAACCAAATATACAACCTGAAGACCTAACTGACCTGACAAACATGGCCGAATATATCATTATAGGTGGGGACTTAAATTCCAAACATGGCACATGGAACTGCAGGGCCACCAACACCAATGGAAGAATACTACGGAAATACCTGGACAACCACAGGAGCCTAACAGTCCTAGCGCCAGACACCCCTACTCACTTCCCTTACTACTCGACACACAGACCAGACATACTGGACATATTTATATGCAAAAACCTGAGACACCAGGCCACCATTACCGTGGTAAATGATCTGGACTCAGATCATAATCCAGTTTTAATGACATTAGATGACAACCCGGCAAGGCAGTTCGACACCAGAACTATTAAATCGTTTCACACAAACTGGGAAACGTTCAACAACATTGTTCAGGGAAAAACACCGGAGATTCCTCAGCTCCACACTAGGAGAGCAATCAACACAGCAGTAGAAAATATCAGCAAAATCATAGTAGAAAGCGGGAAGAAAGCCACTACTGCTATAATCCACACCACCTCCAGAAATGCTCTCCCTCAGCACATCCAAGACTTACTGCAAGAAAAGAAATACCACCGCCAGAGATGGCAAACCCTTAGGGACCCAGCAGACCGAGCCAGAACCGACAGACTCGCCAGACGAGTCAGACGAGAACTTCAGGCCTTTAGAGAAACCACCTGGGGAGATGTTCTACGCGATGCAGACAACAACACCGAAAAGTTCTGGAAACTTGTCAAAACCAGAAAGGGGAAACCAGTTGACAATAAGCCACTCCACGGCAGGAACGGAATCGTTTACGAACCGGAGGATAAGGCTGAAACAATGGCCGACACTCTCGAACTACAATTCACCACGCCAGCAGCTGTGGATGACGAGAGTGATGATCACGAGGAACACGTCATAAGACATGTCAACAGAATACTCAGAACCCCAAGCGACACCACATTTCCACCAGTGGACTCTGAAACAGTCAGAACATGCTTCAGAAACATAGGAAACAAAAAGGCGCCTGGACCAGACAACATCCTACCTCTTCAACTGAAACATCTACCTCAAAACGCACTAGAGTTTCTAACAGCAATCTACAACGCTTGCCTAACCTTGCAGTATTTTCCCATGGCTTGGAAACAAGCTAAGGTGATAACCATACCAAAGCCAAATAAGGACCACCTTTTCCCCCAGAACCACAGACCAATTTCCTTACTGAGTTTCTTGGGGAAAGTCCTAGAAAGGTTCATCTACAAGGAGCTCCAGAAATTCAGCACAGAAAACAACATCATCATACAGGAACAGTTCGGCTTCAGGGGTGAACACAGCACCATTCACCAATCGATGAGACTGACTGACGAACTATGCAGAGCTCGAAGTATCAGGCACAGCACAGGGGCAGTCTTCCTTGACATAGAGAAGGCCTTTGATAAGGTCTGGCACCAGGGCCTTATCTACAAGCTCAACCTACAAGGCTGTCCCAAACACATCATTCAAATCCTGGCATCCTTCCTTAGGAACAGAACTTTTTATGTAAGACTATCAGGTGCCCAAAGTAACATCAGACAAATAGAAGCTGGAGTGCCCCAAGGTTCAGTATTGGGCCCAGCTCTCTACTCTCACTATACAAATGACGTACCAAAGCAACCAGGGGGCCACCTGTCACTGTTTGCTGACGACACTGCGGTGTACAGGAGCAGTAAAAACTTACTGTTCATAGCCAGGAAACTCCAGGATCACTTACAATTAATCCAGAACTGGGCTAACCTGTGGAAGATAACCATAAATAGTGCCAAAACACAGGCTATTATGTTCACCCACAGGAGAATGAGCCCAAACATAGCCATTAGATTTAACAACGTAAACTTAGAATGGAATGATCATGTAAAATACTTAGGCATAACATTTGACAAAAGACTGACATTCAGCGAACATGTCACCCAAATCTGTAACAGAGGGTCACAGCACATATGTACATTATACCCCCTCCTCAAAGGAGAAGGACTATCAGTAAATACCAAGTTAAAACTATACAAATCAGTAGTGCTACCATCCATACTATACGGTTCAGAACTCTGGTCACTGGCTTCAAACAAGAACATCAAAAAAGTTCAAGCAGTGCAGAATAGATTCTTGCGCTTGGCACTAAATGCGTCCCGCTATTTGCCAAACAGACACCTGTACCTCTTGGCAAACATCGAGCCAATCTCGCAACTCATCAAAACAAAATCCGAAAAATTCTTTGCCTCAGCCTCCATTTCTAATCATCCAACCATCAGAAACTTAGGAATCATTCCCGACAACCCCACAGCAAAATACCCGAAAATGACGCTCACGCGCCAATTTCACGTCTAAAAATCAAACAATCCGACTAACATTCAGTCATGAAGCACTACTCAATTCATTATCAAACGCATCCCTTATCATCCGACCACTTTATCATGCAACATCACTCATGACGCACTCCAAACCCATCATTCCAATCCCCACATCTCAGACAGAAGGTATGGGCTTCAATCAGTCCCGGTCCTTCGAAACAAATAAGGGGTCCAGAACCCATCCGACATCCCACACGCGGCGGGTGCCACTGTGTGGGGAGACGCTGACTAGAGCGGAGCGCTTGCTACTGGTGTTGCTGCTGCCGTACGTTCGTTCGAGATGCCGCCCAAGACTAGCGGGAAGGCCGCCAAGAAGGCTGGCAAGGCGCAGAAGAACATTTCGAAGGGCGACAAGAAGAAGAAGCGCAAGAGGAAGGAGAGCTATGCCATCTACATCTACAAGGTGCTGAAGCAGGTGCACCCTGACACGGGCATCTCGTCGAAGGCGATGAGCATCATGAACAGCTTCGTGAACGACATTTTCGAGCGCATTGCGGCCGAGGCTTCTCGCCTGGCGCACTACAACAAGCGCTCGACCATCACGTCCCGCGAGATCCAGACCGCTGTGCGGCTGTTGCTGCCTGGCGAGCTGGCCAAGCACGCCGTGAGCGAGGGCACGAAGGCGGTGACCAAGTACACGAGCTCCAAGTAAGGAGGTGGCTCTGGAGTGGAAGGAAGGATGGAGAAGGCTCCTCCGTTGCGAGAGCGGCAAAACGGCCCTTTTCAGGGCCACCAACTTGCCTTTTGCGGGAAGGGCGGAATTGTTGTTGTTGTTGTTTGTGTGGACGGCTGTGATGTATGTGTGCATTTTGATTGTGGGTGGGGGGGGGGGGCGCGTCAAAGCGTGTTGCGGGGGACGGCCACGAGGTTGGTCGCCGTGGCGTGGAATGGTGGCACGCCTCGTTGGAGTGGTTTTGACCCATTGGTGGTGGTGTGTGTGTGTTACCTGTCTGCGAGGGGGGACAGTGCGATCGGCGACTTTTGTGTCACCGTAACGACGGCCGTTTGCGGGTTTGTTTTTTGCACATCATACATGGCGAGGGTGAAATGTGAAATGTTTTTGTTTGGTTTTTTTTTGCCGCCCACTATTCCCTTTGCTGTACGCCGAGTTTGACAATGGTGCGACGTAACTGCAGCGTGGAGGTGTGTGAGTGACGTTGAAATTGAACGTGCCATTAAGACGCATTGTTGTTGTATTGTACTGTACGTGTACGGCGACACGCACGATGATGTACCATTCGACTCTGATTTTTGATAGCCGTGTCTGACTGATTGCGTACGACGCACGCACACCGATGTCGTCATTCAAGATGCACGCGTGTCCAGTGCAGTACAGTAAGCGCGACGCTAGACGGCGGCGGCGGCGGCGGCGGCGGCGGCGGCGGTCGTCGTTTGTTTGGCGAATGTCTGTACACGTGTTTGTCTGTGTCCATCCGGTATGTATGTGTTTGTTTGAAAGTGTTTTGTGTGTCGGTGACGTGGTCCGATCCGTCGCCCCCTGAGTAACTGTCGATCGGCGCGATAGACCGGCGTCACGCAACTGAACCGAAGTCTTGGGCACACCCGTCATACTGTTGTACACCGTCGCGCTGAGAACGGTGACGAAAGGTTGACTTTGATCGGTCGAATGTCTGGGCAGAACGTGAGGAATGAGGCAAGAGTGCAAGGAGGGGGGGCAAAAGAGAGAGGAAGGGAAAAAGGGGAGAAACGCATTCGTAGAGCAACGGAACGTTCCCGTGTCGGAGGCGTATTGGAGCCGCACTGAAATGCGTTTAACGGCGGCGCGGCTGCAAGTGTCTGCCGTGGTGAACGTTACCTTTGACGGCTGCATTGGGCTTTGCTTTTGCTTTTGCTTTCGCTTTCGCTTTCGCTTTCCCGGATGTACGTAACGTTTGTTGATATGGTTGTGAGGAAGAGTGTATGACAGTGCCGTGCCGTCCATGTTCGTGTGCCCTCCCATTGTGTGTATGCTATTGTCTGTGTACTTGAATGATGTATGTAGGTGTTAGTGGACATGTTTCACCAGTGGGGGGAAATGGATCGTCGATAGTTGGCGTCACTCTGTCACGGTCGAGATGACGCACCCTCCGTACAGAAAGGTGTCGAGAAAGTGTGTGTGTGTGTGTGTGTGTGTGTGTGTGTGTGCGTCCGTGAATTGGCAGTGTTTGGAGGTGGGCGTGCCCTGCATGTGGCCCGGAAGGCTGTTCGTTTGGCGGTAGTGTTGTGTGGACAGGGGAGGGGCATGCGTAACGCTGCTGGCATGGCATTTCGGGAGATGGGAGGGGGCAAACGAGGAGCGGCGGCCAAAGAAAGGCGGGACGGGGAGGGGCGCGGTGTGGGTGGCTTGCGCCTGTGCTCGGCGTTGTGGTTTGTGCAAAAGAGGAGGAGAAAAACAATGAGTTGCCAGGGAGGGGAGCGGTGTTGTGTTGTGGTTGTCGTGGTGTAGCCGCAGACGCGGCTGTCAGTGAACGTGGCGAGACGGACGGATGCGCGGAGGGGCGGGGGCGGCGCATTTCGCCGGTGCCGTGCCGTGCCGTGCCGTGCCTGACAGCCGCGTGGTCGCTGTGTTGTTGGTGGCGTGGGGGCGAGGAGAGTACCGTACGGGTGTGCTTGTGCGCCGGAAATGGCACACTGCGCCTGCCCGTCTTGGAGGCTGATGGCTGTGGTGTGGAAATGGGGCGCGGTGATGTTGAAGCAGTTGAAGAACAGAAAAGAAACCAAGAAAACGGGAGGCGTGATGCGGCGGTGGTGGTGAGAGCGGGAAAAACAAAACAAACAAAAAAAAAAACAACAAAAAAAAGAAGGAAAAACAACAAGAAACAAAAAAGAAAACAAAAAGTCTATCAATATTAGAATGTAAATGGAAATGGAAATGGACCCAGGTATAACCTCCCTGCACAAATAGCAGAGAGTCCGATGATAATAGAAATGTGCCAGAATGTTAACGTCCCTACAAAACAAACCCAACGATAATATTAATGAAAGAATGAACCGTATGTAACATTGCAACAGACATAATGAAACCTGATAAATTGTATAAGGGCAGCAGCGTTGACCTTTGGCCCTGTATTCAGAATAAAAAGAGCCAAAGATCGTCACCCCAATGAAAAAGACACTGAAACACGTATGTAACATAGCAGCGATGGCGAGACATTGTAGCATCTGTGACCAGAGAGTTTGCGCTGGACCGCGCGAGTGTTGCGAGCGGTTCTCAGTCAGTCAGTCAGTCAGTCAGTCAGTCGGTCGGTCGTTGCGAGTCTGTAGGTCTGTCTAGTTGAGGGCTGTACTCTGTCAGTAGTCGTCGCGTGCAGTACGCTAATAGTCGTCATGCAGAGCGGTCGGTCAGTAGTAGCAGCCGAGTGCGGTTGTGTGATGTAGGCGGTCGGCAACACTGGTCAAGATGGTGAATAAGGTATACTGTGAATTAATATAATCATTAGATAATGAACAATTTTATTTATTGTAATTATTCTCCAACAAGTTCCCCAATAATAATTTTTATTTCAAAAGCATTTTTCAAACATTTAATTTTTTATTGAACTGAAGAGTTCGTTGCACTTCACATTTCATTCCACTTCTTTGAAGAAAAATTTCACTAAAATCACAAAAAAAAAAGAGAATATTATTATTTGCAATGCAGTTCCTCCAAGCGCTGCGCAACAAACAAGAGCAGAAATGTGACATCCATTTATTCTGAGGTAAGACTTTAATTCTGATTGTTTTGCACAGGGCCAAAGACCGATATTTCGGTTTAATTGAAGTTTCTTGTCACTGAACGGACTTTTAAATGTTGTGAAGAATTTATATTTGAGTCAGATTGCGAATTTAACATTTTTGTTGCCATTTTCAATACCTCTCATTGTGGGCGAGGTTACAATTAGCGCAATGTCCATTAGCATCCGTAAATAACATTGTCCATTATTTTAAATTTTGCGGGGAGGTTACAACGCACAAAAAAAAAAAAAACAAAACAAAAAATTGCATTTGTATCCGCTCCTCAATTGTAGATACCCCTTACACAGCTGTGTGCAATGAATGAGTGCTGGCTGGTAATTAATTGCACTCCTTGGAGGGAAATGCCATAGGAAGTAGTCTTTAAAAAGTGAATGTTTTTCGTTAAAAGACAAAAGTTACTTTAGAAAAAAGTAATAGTGGGGCTTTTTGTCGTTGAACAAAATAAGTACAATGAACATACGTTATCAGATTTGCGCAAAATGCAGCTTCACACCACCTTTTGATTATAACACAATATACTATACATCGTCCCGAACCGTGACCAGAGTCGCGAGACGAGCAGAGCACGCCGCCGACGCCCGCTCAGTACAACCGTCCACCCGCTACTACTGTCGACCGACTACTACCTCTCCCGACTCGCGCTACAATATATATAACAACTGTTCCTGGCGACCCGGTGCGTGCCACTACTGTCGTCTGGCGCGGTCCAAGCGCCGACTAGCAACGATAAATAACTCTCTGGTCAGACAGAGATGCTGTCATGCCTCGCCATCGCTCTGGTAATGAATACATACGTGTTGCAGCGTGCGTACCACCGGAACACGCAGTGGCGGAGCCAAAGACTGTGTTGTCGAGGTCGAGTGCGAGCGGGAAGAGAGGCAGCGTCGGCACGGAGATGCAAGCGAGCGCGAGACGCACGGGGGCTGCGGCGTGGCGCGTTTGCGGTCGGCGCCTTTGGTGGCAACGGCCGGGACAAGCAGCGGTGTATGGTGTGGTGCGGGGCGGACAGGGGCGGCGGTGGACGGGGAGGAGGCGGCGCGACGACGGCATGGGGGCGAAAACGGGACGGGGGACGGGGGACGGCGGATGTTGAGAGGCGTCACGCGCGGACAGGACACAGACACAGAGACACACAGATTGGAAAGGGAGGGTGCGCGGTAATAATAGTTGGGAATGTGCGTACCGTGCGGGACGGGAGTGGGCGAGGAACACGGTCGTGGCCCCTGTTTTGGGTGCGTGTGATGACGTCGGTGTGTTGTGGGAAGGGAAGGTGCTGTGGCGGCGGCGCGTAATGGGCGTAGGCCGAAAAGAGAAAGGAACGTCGGCAGTGTGTTGGCAAGCGTCGGTTCGACTGCGACGTTGATGGGCAGGGCAGGGCGAGGTTAATGGTGGTAGGAGTAGGCGTGTGGGCGCACAAAATCTGCCGCTGCAGGCGGTGCCGTAACCGCCATGGCGGGAAGGAGAGAGGGCCAAAGAAAGAAAGAAAGAAAGAAAGAAAGAAGAAAACAAAAAAAAAAAAAAAAAAAAGGAGGAGGGGGGGGGCGAAAGTGGAGAGGCGGTGGTGTGAGAAGGGCGGGGGCGGAAGGAAGGCAGGAAGGACAAGAGGCGAGGCGACGGCTTGCTTTGTGTATCGGTCGGTCTCTGGCTATGCTTCGTTTTCTGCAGCAGGGTCGGTGCGCGGCGTGGCTCGCGGCAGTGGGAACGCCTGGCGGCTGGACGGCCAGCAATGCGGTTGGATGGGCGGCCACAGCACCGCACCTGTGCCCGAGGAGGAGACGCTGGCGGCGGGCCCTGAGGTGAGGCCGGCTCGGCTCGGCTGGGGCTGTGGATGTGTAGGTGTGCGCCGCTGCTGCAACAACGAGTAAAACGCGAGAAGAAGGGATGGCGGTAGAGAGAGGAAAAAAAAAAAGGTCGTGTTGTGTTGATGCGCAGGCAGACGCGTACAGAGAGACGAGCCCGGTCTGCAGCAGGGTGTGGCCGTGCCGAGTGCAGAGCAGCGGCGGCTCGGTTCGGTTCGGCCCGGCCCGGCCCGGCCCGGCCCGGCCCGGCCCGGCCCGGCCCGGCCCGGCCCGGCGGGCCGCGCTGTTGTCGCGGACGTGAGCGCCCCCTGGCGGGTGGCCGGAGGCGGCGCGGCGTGTTGGACGTGTGGCTGGTGGCAGTGCACAATTTGCGAGTGGCTGGCGGTGTGGTGTGGCGGTTGGCGCGTCGGGCGGCGGAGAGAGAGAGAGAGGGGGAGGAGAGGTATGTGTTGCGGGCGCCCTTTGCTGCGCTGCGTCGTTGCGTGTGCCGTACAGGGCGGGCGCTTGTCGACTGTGTGGGCGGTGTGGCGAATTGGCGTGAAACGGCTGCCGAGAGGTGTGTGGTAGCGAGCCGGTCGGTGTCAGTGCGAAGGGGAATGTGCGTGCGTTTGGCGGTTTCGGTGTGCTTTTTGCGGCGTGAGAGTGGGGAATTAGTGGGGCCGGCTGTTGTGTTGGTTCCTTGTGTCTTGTGTCGCGTAGCTTGATGGCAACGTGGAAGGACGCCGGTTTCGTTTCGAGCCTTGCGTGTGGTTGTCGACGTTGACTGGTTGGCGTGTGCATGTGTGGGTCGCGAGTGCGTTTTTGGCTGGCTGTGTGTGTGTGTGTGTGTGTGTGTGTGTGTGTGTGTGTGTGTGTTTTGGGGGGGAAGGGGGAGGCGGTGGTGAAAGTGCAGTCGTTGCCACGGGCGCGTCGTCGGGTGGGGCTGGGGCTGTGCGTCGTGGCGGAAAGGTGGTAGGTTGCGGGAAGCGAGCCCGTCGTTGACGGTGTCGCGTGAGTTGTGACTCGAGTGGGGCGCGGGGCGCGGGACAGGAGCAGCGTGCCGCTGCGTCGTGGTCGTCAGCAGAGGCTGTGCGTGTGCTTGTCCTTTTTGTGGGCGGTTCGTGCGAGGCGTTTTTTGTTTCGTGTTGCCCTAGTTGTTAGTTTATTTTTTTTTTGTGTTTGTTATTTTGAGACGACGACTGGTTGGTGGCGTGCGCGCGAAGTGGCGGTGTGCGCTTCCCGTGTCGTTTTGTTTTTGTTTGGTTTTTTTGTTTTTGTGTGTTTTTTTTGTTTGCACTGGGCCCCGGGGGGTGGGTGGGTGCGTGTGTGTCGATTGCCGGCTGGCGAAAGGTGCGCCATCGGCGGGGTGGGTCGCCGGCACAAGTAGAGGCGGCGGCGTTGTTGCTGTTGTTGTGTGGTGTTTGTTTTGTTCGGCTGTGTCGGCGAGCTGTGTTGCGGTGCGTGTGAATGGTGGTGCAAAAGTGCTGGCGTTGGGGCTGCGACTGCGACGGCGGCGAGCCGCGGGCGCGCATGATAGTGATGTTGTGAACAGCGGCTGTGTACGGTAGTGGTGTTGTTGTAGCACGACGTGCATCCGGGCCGGCGCGGAAAGCGCAGTTGCGGGCGGTTGCCCTTCGGTGCCAGCCATGTCGCGTGAGCGGCGGGTTGCTCTGGTGTCGACACGTGGTGCTCTGGGTTGTTGTGTGGTGCCCTTTGGCCGGTGGGGGTGGTTCGCGTGTGTCTCGTTCGCGCTCGGTATCTGGTCGTGGTCGTGCTGCTCCCCCGTCTGTCGGCGGTTTTCGACGTCGTCTGTACGTTTTTGTTCGTTTGCGGCGTGCCTGCCGACGTCGTCCCGTCGCGACCTTTCAACCGAAAGTGTGGCGCCCGAAGGTGAACGAACGTAACCCTGACCTCGGCGCTTTACGCTGAGCCGAGCGAACCGAACCTAACCTGTGGTGTGGCGAGGTGAGCTCAGCCTGTGAGCCCCTAACGTCTACGTAAGGTAAGCTGTCCGGCTGACGCCTCACGTTTGAACGCTTTTTTTTAACCTAGCACTGACCCCTTAACCTAACGTGTAACCTAACCTAACCTCTGACGCCTGACGTGTTTGAATGCTTAACCTAAGTTTGACGCTTAACCTAACCCAAGTCCCCTTAACCTAACCCACGTCCACCTAACCCTAACCTAACCTAGACGTGTAAACGTAATGTGTAACGCGTAACGTGTAAGGTCGGCTGTCGTGTGTGCTGACGGCAGATTGGGTTGGTCTGTAGATTCGGATTGCGGTTTGCCTCGGTCGAGGGGTTGGGTCGGAAGCGGCGAGGGGCGGCGGCGCCTGTTGCGCAGGCGGCGTCCGTTTGCGGCGGGCAATTGTTGATAAACGGCTGTGAATGTTGGCGGGCGAGAGGAGGAGGACGGCGCGCGATGTGGCCCGACGGCTGCGGGCCGATCGGGAAACGGCGGGAGGGCGACGGAAGGCGATGGGGCGGCGGAGGCGCGTTTGCACGGCCGTCATCGCCGCACGCCTCGGCTTGTGTGGCTGTGGCGCCGGCCGCGCTGGCCGGGCTGCCGCGGCGACGGTGTGGGAGTTTTGCCGAAGGTTTGGCCATTGTGGCGGGTCGTCGGCTGGGGCTGTGGGGGCGGCATTTGGGCGGGGGCGGCGATTCTCGGCGGGCCGACCCAGGCTGTAGCGCGCGGTAGCTGCAGTTTGGCCGTGGTTTGCGGCGCTGCCGTGGCGACTGGTTGGCGACTGTGGTGTGGCTGTGTGTAGCCCCATCCTCGGTGGTTTGAAAGGCGCGGGCGGTTGTGGCGCAGGTTTGGGGCTGCTCCGCACAGGCTGTCGGACGTTGGGCGGTAGCAAGCGCGGGAGGCGCGGCGCGGCGGCGCGCAGAGTGGCGGCCGCTCTCTCGGCCGTCCGCGCCCGCCCGCGACACTGGCTGGGCCTTGTGATTCTCTGCTCTGCTGCTGTGCTGTGCTTGCGTGCCTGCCTGCCGTCCCGCTCGCTCTCGCTCTCGCTCTCGCTGTGTGTTACGCGCGTCGTCGAAATGGCAGATCAGGCGGCTACGAACGAGACTGCTGCGGCACCCGCCGCCACCGGCACTACGAAGAAGGCCAAGTCTGCGTCGTCTGCGAAGAAGCCGCGCGCCAAGCCTGCGCACCCGCGCACCTCTGAGATGGTGACGGCCGCCATCAAGAGTCTGAAGGAGCGCGGCGGGTCGTCGCTGCAGGCGATCAAGAAGTACATTGCCGCGCACTACAAGCTGGACGCGGAGAAGCTGGCGCCGTTTATCAAGAAGTACCTCAAGTCGGCCGTCGTGGCGGGCGAGCTGGTGCAGACGAAGGGGAAGGGCGCGTCCGGCTCGTTCAAGCTTGCCGGCGCCGGCGGCGGGGGGGCGGCCGAGGGCGGCAAGGCTCGTGCTGGCGGTGCCAAGAAGAAGCGCGCCGCTCCGGCCAGCAAGGAGAAGAAGGGCGCCCGTGCGGCCGGCGCAAAGAAGGCTGGTGGCGTGAAGGCGGCGACCGGTCGGAAGGCGGGCGCCGCCAAGAAGGCGTCTGCGGCGTCGGCCGCTCCCGCGGGTGCGAAGAAGGCGGCTGCGGCCAAGCCGGCCAAGGCCAAGTCGCCGTCGAAGGCGAAGAAGGCCGCCAAGGTTCCGACGAAGAAGCCGAAGGCGCCGCGCCCGAAGAAGGCGACGACGCCGTCTAAGGCGAAGGCTTCGCCCAAGAAGAAGAAGTAGAGTAGAGGAGAAAGAGATGGGAGAAAGGAAGGGTTTGGCGCTTGACTCCGTCGTCCCCACCCCCCGTCGTCGTCTAGTGGCGCGCAAGAGACGCGCGGCCCAAAACGGCCCTTCTCAGGGCCATCAAAGCACGTCGGGGAAGGTTTTGATTGTCGTGTTGCGTTTGGTGTGGGTGTCTGTCTGTCTGTCTGTCTGGCGTTTCTGTATGCCCGTGGGGATGCTGTTTGCGTGCCGTGGTGGTTGGATTGCGGGGGTCGGTGGCGGGTGTGGGCGGCGGTAGCGGTAAGCGGTGTTGTTGTTGATTGTCGCCGTGTTTGTGGCGGCGGCCGACGGTTGGTTTTCTGTCACGTTGTTTTGTTTGAATACGTTGGTTGGCTTGCCTGCGTTCGTTCTTCTCGGATGTCTGTCTTGTCTAGTCGTGTCTGGTCTTTGTTGTTTTGTTCCTTTGTGTGTGTGTGTGTGTGTGTGTGTGTGTGTGTGTGTGTTATGTTTTGCAACGGGGGGCACGTTGAGATGTGGAAGGAGTCGGCGGGGATTTCGGTGGCGTGTAGAGCGAGCGAGCGCGCCTGCCTGGCCGTTGGCCGTCGGAGTGGAGTGCGGGTTTGTTTTTGTGTTTTCGAAACGAAAGCGGCGGCCGGCCGGCCAGCCACCCGTGCGGTGTGACGTCGGCCGTTGGGTATTGTGCGCTTTGAGCGCCGGGGAGGGATGATGTGTGATTGTTGCGCGCTGCTAAGCAGGCAGGCAGAGTGAGCGGGTGTGGCGGACGGACGGGAAGTGGTGGTTGTTGTTTTTGGGTTGCGGGGCGAGAGGCAGGCGACCGACAAAGTTTGCTCGCGACGGAGAGATGTTAGTGGCCCTGAAAAGGGCCGTTTTTGTTTGTGCGGTGCGGTGCCGCGGCGCGGTTTAGGCGCGCTCGCCGCGGATGCGGCGCGCGAGCTGGATGTCCTTGGGCATGATGGTGACGCGCTTGGCGTGGATTGCGCACAGGTTGGTGTCTTCGAAGAGGCCGACGAGGTAGGCCTCGCTGGCCTCCTGCAGGGCCATGACTGCGGAGCTCTGGAAGCGCAGGTCGGTCTTGAAGTCCTGGGCGATCTCGCGCACTAGGCGCTGGAATGGCAGCTTGCGGATGAGCAGCTCTGTGCTCTTCTGGTAGCGCCTGATTTCTCGCAGGGCGACGGTGCCCGGCCTGTAGCGGTGGGGCTTCTTGACGCCTCCGGTGGCGGGCGCGCTCTTCCTCGCCGCCTTGGTGGCGAGCTGTTTGCGCGGCGCCTTTCCGCCGGTGGACTTGCGGGCCGTTTGCTTTGTGCGGGCCATAGCGGTAGCGGAGCGGCGTGCGTGGAGGTTAGGTGCGGCGCGGCGTCCGGTGCTGCCTTGACAACGGGCCCGCGCGCTCGCTCGCTCGCTCGCTTCTACCTTACGGGTCTGCCCTGACCCGTGCAGGGGCAGGCTAAGCAGTCTTCTGCTATTCCTGCGTGAACCTTGCGTATGGAACTGCGGCCTCTCTTCGTGGATTGGCCTCTAGTTTTTTTTCCCTGGATGCGGATGTCCTGTCTCTGTTGTGGGAGTTTTCACTCCCGCAGCAGGTCAGGCCAACGGGTTGTTGGCCTGTGGTGTATAGGGTGGCCCAGATCCCTGATGAGCCGGTTTTCGGACCGTTCGGTCCGCTCGTAGAACGTCCGCGCCGATTGCTTGAAGCGGTCGCGGAGGAGGGGGATTCCAGTCTGCTCGTGTAGCCGAGCGGTCGAATATAATCTCGGCAGGCGCAGAGCGAGCTTGAGCGCCCTGCTCTGCACCCTCTGCAGCTTGTTGATGTGTGTTTCGGCCGCGTTGCCCCACACCACAGCTGCGTATTCCAGCACTGGACGTACCAGCGCCAGGTACAGCGTGATGCCGTGGTGAGGTGGCAGCGCAGACGAGGGGTTGAGCAGAGGGTACAGGACGCGTAGGCGCCCTATCGCTCTGCCCCTGACGTCCTCGATGTGCGGCTTCCACGTCAGCTTATGGTCCAGTGTGACCCCCAGGTAGCGGCCAGTCTTGCTCCATGGGACGGGGCTGCCCATGATGGTGACTGGCGGAAGATCAGGCGGCAGTTGTCTTCTCGTGAAGACCACCGCCTGGCTCTTCGCCGCGTTTTGCTTGAGGCGCCACTTGGTTGACCAGGCGCCAAGGGCCTCGCAACCTCTTTGGAGAAGACGGCGCATCTCGACCGCGTTCATGCTCCGCACGAACAGCGCAGTGTCGTCGGCATATAGTGCCAACTTCACCGGCGTCACGCGCGGAGCGTCGGCGGTGTATAGGGAGTACAATAGGGGCCCAAGGACGGACCCCTGCGGCACTCCAGCACGGATGTGTCGATGGGTGGATGTCCCATCGTCCAGTCTGACGTGGAAGGACCGCTCGGCTAGGTATGAGCGGAGGAGGACCCCGTGCGACGTCGGGACCCCGTGTACAAAAAGTTTGTACACGAGGCCGTCGTGCCACACAGAGTCGAATGCCCTGGATACGTCCAGGAACACCGCCCCAAGGTATTCCCGAGTCTCCAGGGCGCGCATCGCTTCTTCTACCAGCCGCATCAGCTGGTGGACGGTGGAATGGCCCCTCCTAAAGCCGAACTGCTCATCGGGTATGATGCCTTCCGCTGTCACGTGGCGGAGCAGTCGTCTGGCGTACAGGCGCTCAAACACCTTCGAGAGCGCCGGCAGCAGGCTGATGGGCCTGTAGTTGGCGGCGTCCCGTGGGTCCTTGTTCGCCTTGGGGATTGCCACCACCTCTGCGTGTTTCCACACAGTGGGGTAGACCCCAGAGCGAAGGACCTCATTGAAGATGCCCGCCAGGAACGGGTATGCGCCCGCCGGCAGGCTCCTCAGCAGATGGTTGGTGACGCCGTCAGCACCGCCAGCCTTCTTGGTGTTGAGCGCTGTAATCTGCGCGGCCACCTCCTCGTCGGAGATGGGGTCGATCTCGTCTGCGTCGTCCCTGGCTTCCAGGAACACAGGGAGCTGCTCTTCCACCCGGTGGAGGTGTTCTTCGTCTACATTGTCATCCACCGGGGTGAATGACAGCTCGAAGTGGTCCGCCAGGACGCCTGCTTTGCCGTCCGGGCTGCAGACGACGTCTTGTCCGACGAGCAGAGGCGGCACGCGCTGCCTTCTGCGTAGAAAGGACTTCACAGTCCGCCACGCGCTGCCGTCCTCAGGGTTGAGGGAGGCGACAAGGTCCGCCCAGACGTTGTTCCTGTGCGCCTCAGCCGCCGCTTTGATTTCTCTCCGCATGCGGTTGAGGCGCCGTTTCGTCGCGGGTTGGCGGGTGAGCTGCCACTCCCGGAAGAGGCGGTTCTTCTCCCGTATTGCGTCCCGGATGGGAGGCGGTAAGTTACGGGAGAAGTCCCTGGTACCCTGTGGAGGGGGAGGGGAGGCCGCGTCGGCTGCTTGCAGCATCTGGCGGGTGAGGAACTGGAGGGCGGCATCCGCACCCACTGCCGCGGGGTCAGGTGAGTTCTCCAATGATGCCAGGACATTGTCCTGGAATCGGTCGCAGTCCAGGCGCCGGTACGTCCGCCGACGTGGCGGGAGCGTGGCTCCAGCGATGTCGATTTGGTAGACCACCGGCAGGTGGTCGGACGACATCGCGCACCGCGTGGTGGCGGTCGTGTGATGCCCGATTCCTTTGATGACGGCCACGTCGAGCACGTCTGACCGCCCCCTGGCCGGGAAGATGGTGTGTTCCCGTGGGCCCAGGACCAGGGCGCCATTCCTCTGGGCAGCGCGAAGAAGTCGGCGGCCACTGACGTTCGTGAGGCGGGAGTTCCATTCCGGGTGCTTCGCGTTGAAGTCACCCGCAATGAATGTCCTTCCCCCAAACGTCAGCAGCTCGTCGATGTCCGCCTCCTGGAGGTGTCCACGCGGCGGCCTGTATGCGGCCACGAAGGTTATTTGCCCCGCAGCCGTGGTGACGTTCACCCCGGTGGCTTCCAGGGTGGCCATGGCTGGGAGCTGCACCTGGTGGTGCCGGAGTGAGGCGCGTACGTAGATGGCGGTACCCCCGCCTGCCGTCGGCCTGTCGTTCCGGTAGCAAACATAGTTTGCCACCTTCACGCGAACTCCCGGCTTGAGGTGAGTTTCGCAGATCAGACACAGGTCGATTGCCTCGTCCTGCATGAACTGACGAAACTCACCTTGTTGTGGGAACAGGCTGTTGGCGTTGAAGCCACAGATGGTCAGGCCATGGATAAGGGCATTATCCATGGTGTGGCTTCGCGGCGACGGTAGTGGCCTGGAGGGCCCCCGTTACGGCGGTGACGAGCACCGGCAGTTGCTGTAGCAAGGCAGAGAGGGAGCTCAGCATTGCTCCCAGGTCTGCTGCTTCCAGTCCTGGTGTTGCAGCTGCAGGTGCCGCAATTGCGGCTTGCGGCGTGGCTGTGGTGGGGGGACGGGTTTGGCGTCCGCCCTGGTGTTGGACCTCCCGGGTGCCGGCTGCCTGGTTAGGCGACGTGGTGGCCGGGACTTCCGCCTGCCGCCCCCTGGGGGCGTCCAAAGACTCCCCCTTGGTGGCAGAGGCGAAACTGGTGCCTGGTTGCACCTTTCGTGCGGGTGCCGCTCGTCCTTGCTGGCGTGGGCGGCGCTTGAAGGCGGCGCAGCCTCTGTAGCTCGCCACATGTGGCTCGCTGCAGTTACAGCACTTGGGCGCCTCCTCCCTCTTCTTCGTGCAGTCCCGACTCTGGTGGGAGTCGGCGCACTTGACGCAGCGGGCCGGCATCGTGCAGTAGCGCGCCACGTGGTCAAGGCCTTGACAGGAGAAGCACTGGGCGCGCCTCCCCTTGGCCTTGAGCGGCTCCACTTCCACACCGATCCTGGCCACCATCTGCAACTGGAAAATCTTGCGGTTTTCGAAGTTGTCCGGAAGGACAACTAGGAATAGCGGCATGGGTCTCTTCGTCCTGGGAGACTTCATGAGAGTGACCGAGCTGGCCATGTAGCCCAGCGCAGCTAGTTCCCTCTTGAGATGGTCGGTCTCCATTTTTAGCGGAAGGCGGCGGAAAACCACCTTCAGCTGCTTCACTGGCTCAGCATTGTGGGTGAAGCAGTGAAGCTTCTCCACCTCTATGAGCCGCATGGCAGCTCGGTATTCCTCCATCGTGCTGACCCAGACTCTGTATAAGTCCCGACCAGCACATTTGATCTTGGCGGAGGACGTCACCGCCTGGAACTTCTCGAGGAAGGACTGGTACGTGTCCGTCCACGATACAGTGATCGGTGGCGGAGCGGGTGCCCGCCTCTTGGGTGCCTCAGCAGCATCCATGGCCTCCTGTTCGTCGGGAATGTCGACGAATGCGTTCGCCGTCGGCAGCGGCTGCACAGTCTCGAGCCGCTTGGCCCGAGCAGTGTGCCGCCGCTTCGGGACAACGAAACCGTCGTCAGTCCCCTTTTCTGCCTCGGAGGGGGCAGGAGCCTCCGGCATCTTCTTCCTCTGACTCCGCCCGGGCCCGCGCGCCTCCGTGCTGCGCTTATATGCCCTCGGTTGCGCGTGGTGGGGGGAGGGCGGGCCAGAGTCTATATAGGGGGGCGGCGGGCGCGCTGGGCGCAGACCGTAGCCGACTCGCCAGCCGCTGCAGCTGCTGTTTGTGCACGTTTTGCTTTGCCCGAGGAAGGAAGGATGACAGGCCGCGGCAAGGGAGGAAAGGGGCTCGGCAAGGGTGGCGCCAAGCGGCACCGCAAGGTGTTGCGCGACAACATCCAGGGCATCACGAAGCCCGCCATCCGCCGCCTGGCTCGCAGGGGCGGCGTGAAGCGCATCTCTGGTCTGATCTACGAGGAGACCCGCGGGGTGCTGAAGGTGTTCCTGGAGAACGTGATCCGCGACGCGGTGACGTACACTGAGCACGCCAAGCGCAAGACTGTGACGGCCATGGACGTGGTGTACGCCCTGAAGAGGCAGGGGCGCACCCTGTACGGTTTCGGCGGTTAGGCTGCGTCGCAGCGGGCGCTGGCCTTCCCGCGGCCGTGCTTGTGGGTGGGAGAGACTAGGAAACGGCCCTTTTCAGGGCCACCACACTGTTCGGAAGTTGAAAAGTGCGAAAGAGTCTGTGTTGTTTGTTTGTTTGTTTCTTTCTTTCCGTTTGAGCGACGTGATGTGACTGGGAGGGGAGAAGGAAAGGAAACGTGTCATGTGGCTGGCTGTGTGTGGGAGCTGCTTCGTTTGTGTTTGTTATTGTGTGTCGTTGTATCGATCGCGACGGAGATGGCGGGCTGTGTGTTGTTGTGCGAGAGGCGGTGATTATTTGCTTGCGTGGTTTGGCTCTGTGTGTTTGCGGCGGCGTTGGGGTTT
Source organism: Schistocerca piceifrons (assembly GCF_021461385.2). Taxonomy (NCBI): domain Eukaryota; kingdom Metazoa; phylum Arthropoda; class Insecta; order Orthoptera; family Acrididae; genus Schistocerca; species Schistocerca piceifrons. Next base: position 38,115 of record NW_025726916.1, on the reverse strand, counting down.
CCGAGGCAAGGCGTGTGGGCACAGGCGGCCGGATCAGCTGTTTCGTTCGTGTCGACGGCCGTTGCGCGCGGGAGTGGAGGGCGGTGTGTCGACACGCCTCCCTGTAACAATGGTCATTATTGCTGCCGTTGTCGTTTGGAAGGCGACTGCGACCGTGCAAAATGAATGAATGTGTGTGTGTGTGTTTGTTGGGCCACACGGGCTGTGTGGACGACAAGATGGCGGACGTGCGCCGGCGGCGGCTGTGCTGTGAAAGTGCAAAGTTAAAACAAAACAAGGTGCGGCGAGGACGACTGAAATTTTGCTTTGGACGTAGGTTTGTGTGGTGGCCCTGAAAAGGGCCGATTGTTGTGGGCCGGGCCGAGCCGAGCCGGCAAAGCGCGTTGCGTGCAGGGGAGCACGCGGCGCTGCGATTGCCTTGGCCTCCTTTAGGCCTTCTTCTCGGTCTTCTTTGGCAGCAGGACGGCCTGGATGTTGGGCAGGACACCACCCTGTGCGATGGTGACGCCCGACAGGAGCTTGTTGAGCTCCTCGTCGTTGCGGATGGCAAGCTGCAGGTGGCGCGGGATGATGCGCGTCTTCTTGTTGTCGCGGGCCGCGTTTCCGGCCAGCTCGAGCACCTCAGCCGCGAGGTACTCCATGACGGCGGCGAGGTAGACGGGCGCCCCGGCGCCGACGCGCTCTGCGTAGTTTCCCTTGCGCAGGAGGCGGTGGATTCTGCCGACCGGGAACTGGAGCCCAGCCCTGCTTGAGCGGGACTTTGACTTGCCCTTGACTTTGCCTCCCTTTCCGCGTCCGGACATGGCGATGGGCTAGCGACGGTGCACACGAAACGGAAACGAAAACGACCGGTGCGAGCGGCAGCGAGTCGAGCAGCGGAGTGCGTGCCGGCGCAGCCGGGGTGGGGGTGCTTTATGGGCTCGGGTGCGGCGGCCGGTTGCGCGCGCGCCCCATTGGTCGGCGGCCGCAACAGGGCGAGCTGGTAAAGGTGCGGCGGCGGCTGGCGGCGGGTGCCACTGTGTGGGGAGACGCTGACTAGAGCGGAGCGCTTGCTACTGGTGTTGCTGCTGCCGTACGTTCGTTCGAGATGCCGCCCAAGACTAGCGGGAAGGCCGCCAAGAAGGCTGGCAAGGCGCAGAAGAACATTTCGAAGGGCGACAAGAAGAAGAAGCGCAAGAGGAAGGAGAGCTATGCCATCTACATCTACAAGGTGCTGAAGCAGGTGCACCCTGACACGGGCATCTCGTCGAAGGCGATGAGCATCATGAACAGCTTCGTGAACGACATTTTCGAGCGCATTGCGGCCGAGGCTTCTCGCCTGGCGCACTACAACAAGCGCTCGACCATCACGTCCCGCGAGATCCAGACCGCTGTGCGGCTGTTGCTGCCTGGCGAGCTGGCCAAGCACGCCGTGAGCGAGGGCACGAAGGCGGTGACCAAGTACACGAGCTCCAAGTAAGGAGGTGGCTCTGGAGTGGAAGGAAGGATGGAGAAGGCTCCTCCGTTGCGAGAGCGGCAAAACGGCCCTTTTCAGGGCCACCAACTTGCCTTTTGCGGGAAGGGCGGAATTGTTGTTGTTGTTGTTTGTGTGGACGGCTGTGATGTATGTGTGCATTTTGATTGTGGGTGGGGGGGGGGGGGCGCGTCAAAGCGTGTTGCGGGGGACGGCCACGAGGTTGGTCGCCGTGGCGTGGAATGGTGGCACGCCTCGTTGGAGTGGTTTTGACCCATTGGTGGTGGTGTGTGTGTGTTACCTGTCTGCGAGGGGGGACAGTGCGATCGGCGACTTTTGTGTCACCGTAACGACGGCCGTTTGCGGGTTTGTTTTTTGCACATCATACATGGCGAGGGTGAAATGTGAAATGTTTTTGTTTGGTTTTTTTTTGCCGCCCACTATTCCCTTTGCTGTACGCCGAGTTTGACAATGGTGCGACGTAACTGCAGCGTGGAGGTGTGTGAGTGACGTTGAAATTGAACGTGCCATTAAGACGCATTGTTGTTGTATTGTACTGTACGTGTACGGCGACACGCACGATGATGTACCATTCGACTCTGATTTTTGATAGCCGTGTCTGACTGATTGCGTACGACGCACGCACACCGATGTCGTCATTCAAGATGCACGCGTGTCCAGTGCAGTACAGTAAGCGCGACGCTAGACGGCGGCGGCGGCGGCGGCGGCGGCGGCGGCGGTCGTCGTTTGTTTGGCGAATGTCTGTACACGTGTTTGTCTGTGTCCATCCGGTATGTATGTGTTTGTTTGAAAGTGTTTTGTGTGTCGGTGACGTGGTCCGATCCGTCGCCCCCTGAGTAACTGTCGATCGGCGCGATAGACCGGCGTCACGCAACTGAACCGAAGTCTTGGGCACACCCGTCATACTGTTGTACACCGTCGCGCTGAGAACGGTGACGAAAGGTTGACTTTGATCGGTCGAATGTCTGGGCAGAACGTGAGGAATGAGGCAAGAGTGCAAGGAGGGGGGGCAAAAGAGAGAGGAAGGGAAAAAGGGGAGAAACGCATTCGTAGAGCAACGGAACGTTCCCGTGTCGGAGGCGTATTGGAGCCGCACTGAAATGCGTTTAACGGCGGCGCGGCTGCAAGTGTCTGCCGTGGTGAACGTTACCTTTGACGGCTGCATTGGGCTTTGCTTTTGCTTTTGCTTTCGCTTTCGCTTTCGCTTTCCCGGATGTACGTAACGTTTGTTGATATGGTTGTGAGGAAGAGTGTATGACAGTGCCGTGCCGTCCATGTTCGTGTGCCCTCCCATTGTGTGTATGCTATTGTCTGTGTACTTGAATGATGTATGTAGGTGTTAGTGGACATGTTTCACCAGTGGGGGGAAATGGATCGTCGATAGTTGGCGTCACTCTGTCACGGTCGAGATGACGCACCCTCCGTACAGAAAGGTGTCGAGAAAGTGTGTGTGTGTGTGTGTGTGTGTGTGTGTGTGTGTGCGTCCGTGAATTGGCAGTGTTTGGAGGTGGGCGTGCCCTGCATGTGGCCCGGAAGGCTGTTCGTTTGGCGGTAGTGTTGTGTGGACAGGGGAGGGGCATGCGTAACGCTGCTGGCATGGCATTTCGGGAGATGGGAGGGGGCAAACGAGGAGCGGCGGCCAAAGAAAGGCGGGACGGGGAGGGGCGCGGTGTGGGTGGCTTGCGCCTGTGCTCGGCGTTGTGGTTTGTGCAAAAGAGGAGGAGAAAAACAATGAGTTGCCAGGGAGGGGAGCGGTGTTGTGTTGTGGTTGTCGTGGTGTAGCCGCAGACGCGGCTGTCAGTGAACGTGGCGAGACGGACGGATGCGCGGAGGGGCGGGGGCGGCGCATTTCGCCGGTGCCGTGCCGTGCCGTGCCGTGCCTGACAGCCGCGTGGTCGCTGTGTTGTTGGTGGCGTGGGGGCGAGGAGAGTACCGTACGGGTGTGCTTGTGCGCCGGAAATGGCACACTGCGCCTGCCCGTCTTGGAGGCTGATGGCTGTGGTGTGGAAATGGGGCGCGGTGATGTTGAAGCAGTTGAAGAACAGAAAAGAAACCAAGAAAACGGGAGGCGTGATGCGGCGGTGGTGGTGAGAGCGGGAAAAACAAAACAAACAAAAAAAAAAACAACAAAAAAAAGAAGGAAAAACAACAAGAAACAAAAAAGAAAACAAAAAGTCTATCAATATTAGAATGTAAATGGAAATGGAAATGGACCCAGGTATAACCTCCCTGCACAAATAGCAGAGAGTCCGATGATAATAGAAATGTGCCAGAATGTTAACGTCCCTACAAAACAAACCCAACGATAATATTAATGAAAGAATGAACCGTATGTAACATTGCAACAGACATAATGAAACCTGATAAATTGTATAAGGGCAGCAGCGTTGACCTTTGGCCCTGTATTCAGAATAAAAAGAGCCAAAGATCGTCACCCCAATGAAAAAGACACTGAAACACGTATGTAACATAGCAGCGATGGCGAGACATTGTAGCATCTGTGACCAGAGAGTTTGCGCTGGACCGCGCGAGTGTTGCGAGCGGTTCTCAGTCAGTCAGTCAGTCAGTCAGTCAGTCGGTCGGTCGTTGCGAGTCTGTAGGTCTGTCTAGTTGAGGGCTGTACTCTGTCAGTAGTCGTCGCGTGCAGTACGCTAATAGTCGTCATGCAGAGCGGTCGGTCAGTAGTAGCAGCCGAGTGCGGTTGTGTGATGTAGGCGGTCGGCAACACTGGTCAAGATGGTGAATAAGGTATACTGTGAATTAATATAATCATTAGATAATGAACAATTTTATTTATTGTAATTATTCTCCAACAAGTTCCCCAATAATAATTTTTATTTCAAAAGCATTTTTCAAACATTTAATTTTTTATTGAACTGAAGAGTTCGTTGCACTTCACATTTCATTCCACTTCTTTGAAGAAAAATTTCACTAAAATCACAAAAAAAAAAGAGAATATTATTATTTGCAATGCAGTTCCTCCAAGCGCTGCGCAACAAACAAGAGCAGAAATGTGACATCCATTTATTCTGAGGTAAGACTTTAATTCTGATTGTTTTGCACAGGGCCAAAGACCGATATTTCGGTTTAATTGAAGTTTCTTGTCACTGAACGGACTTTTAAATGTTGTGAAGAATTTATATTTGAGTCAGATTGCGAATTTAACATTTTTGTTGCCATTTTCAATACCTCTCATTGTGGGCGAGGTTACAATTAGCGCAATGTCCATTAGCATCCGTAAATAACATTGTCCATTATTTTAAATTTTGCGGGGAGGTTACAACGCACAAAAAAAAAAAAAACAAAACAAAAAATTGCATTTGTATCCGCTCCTCAATTGTAGATACCCCTTACACAGCTGTGTGCAATGAATGAGTGCTGGCTGGTAATTAATTGCACTCCTTGGAGGGAAATGCCATAGGAAGTAGTCTTTAAAAAGTGAATGTTTTTCGTTAAAAGACAAAAGTTACTTTAGAAAAAAGTAATAGTGGGGCTTTTTGTCGTTGAACAAAATAAGTACAATGAACATACGTTATCAGATTTGCGCAAAATGCAGCTTCACACCACCTTTTGATTATAACACAATATACTATACATCGTCCCGAACCGTGACCAGAGTCGCGAGACGAGCAGAGCACGCCGCCGACGCCCGCTCAGTACAACCGTCCACCCGCTACTACTGTCGACCGACTACTACCTCTCCCGACTCGCGCTACAATATATATAACAACTGTTCCTGGCGACCCGGTGCGTGCCACTACTGTCGTCTGGCGCGGTCCAAGCGCCGACTAGCAACGATAAATAACTCTCTGGTCAGACAGAGATGCTGTCATGCCTCGCCATCGCTCTGGTAATGAATACATACGTGTTGCAGCGTGCGTACCACCGGAACACGCAGTGGCGGAGCCAAAGACTGTGTTGTCGAGGTCGAGTGCGAGCGGGAAGAGAGGCAGCGTCGGCACGGAGATGCAAGCGAGCGCGAGACGCACGGGGGCTGCGGCGTGGCGCGTTTGCGGTCGGCGCCTTTGGTGGCAACGGCCGGGACAAGCAGCGGTGTATGGTGTGGTGCGGGGCGGACAGGGGCGGCGGTGGACGGGGAGGAGGCGGCGCGACGACGGCATGGGGGCGAAAACGGGACGGGGGACGGGGGACGGCGGATGTTGAGAGGCGTCACGCGCGGACAGGACACAGACACAGAGACACACAGATTGGAAAGGGAGGGTGCGCGGTAATAATAGTTGGGAATGTGCGTACCGTGCGGGACGGGAGTGGGCGAGGAACACGGTCGTGGCCCCTGTTTTGGGTGCGTGTGATGACGTCGGTGTGTTGTGGGAAGGGAAGGTGCTGTGGCGGCGGCGCGTAATGGGCGTAGGCCGAAAAGAGAAAGGAACGTCGGCAGTGTGTTGGCAAGCGTCGGTTCGACTGCGACGTTGATGGGCAGGGCAGGGCGAGGTTAATGGTGGTAGGAGTAGGCGTGTGGGCGCACAAAATCTGCCGCTGCAGGCGGTGCCGTAACCGCCATGGCGGGAAGGAGAGAGGGCCAAAGAAAGAAAGAAAGAAAGAAAGAAAGAAGAAAACAAAAAAAAAAAAAAAAAAAAGGAGGAGGGGGGGGGCGAAAGTGGAGAGGCGGTGGTGTGAGAAGGGCGGGGGCGGAAGGAAGGCAGGAAGGACAAGAGGCGAGGCGACGGCTTGCTTTGTGTATCGGTCGGTCTCTGGCTATGCTTCGTTTTCTGCAGCAGGGTCGGTGCGCGGCGTGGCTCGCGGCAGTGGGAACGCCTGGCGGCTGGACGGCCAGCAATGCGGTTGGATGGGCGGCCACAGCACCGCACCTGTGCCCGAGGAGGAGACGCTGGCGGCGGGCCCTGAGGTGAGGCCGGCTCGGCTCGGCTGGGGCTGTGGATGTGTAGGTGTGCGCCGCTGCTGCAACAACGAGTAAAACGCGAGAAGAAGGGATGGCGGTAGAGAGAGGAAAAAAAAAAGGTCGTGTTGTGTTGATGCGCAGGCAGACGCGTACAGAGAGACGAGCCCGGTCTGCAGCAGGGTGTGGCCGTGCCGAGTGCAGAGCAGCGGCGGCTCGGTTCGGTTCGGCCCGGCCCGGCCCGGCCCGGCCCGGCCCGGCCCGGCCCGGCGGGCCGCGCTGTTGTCGCGGACGTGAGCGCCCCCTGGCGGGTGGCCGGAGGCGGCGCGGCGTGTTGGACGTGTGGCTGGTGGCAGTGCACAATTTGCGAGTGGCTGGCGGTGTGGTGTGGCGGTTGGCGCGTCGGGCGGCGGAGAGAGAGAGAGAGGGGGAGGAGAGGTATGTGTTGCGGGCGCCCTTTGCTGCGCTGCGTCGTTGCGTGTGCCGTACAGGGCGGGCGCTTGTCGACTGTGTGGGCGGTGTGGCGAATTGGCGTGAAACGGCTGCCGAGAGGTGTGTGGTAGCGAGCCGGTCGGTGTCAGTGCGAAGGGGAATGTGCGTGCGTTTGGCGGTTTCGGTGTGCTTTTTGCGGCGTGAGAGTGGGGAATTAGTGGGGCCGGCTGTTGTGTTGGTTCCTTGTGTCTTGTGTCGCGTAGCTTGATGGCAACGTGGAAGGACGCCGGTTTCGTTTCGAGCCTTGCGTGTGGTTGTCGACGTTGACTGGTTGGCGTGTGCATGTGTGGGTCGCGAGTGCGTTTTTGGCTGGCTGTGTGTGTGTGTGTGTGTGTGTGTGTGTGTGTGTGTGTGTGTGTGTTTTGGGGGGGAAGGGGGAGGCGGTGGTGAAAGTGCAGTCGTTGCCACGGGCGCGTCGTCGGGTGGGGCTGGGGCTGTGCGTCGTGGCGGAAAGGTGGTAGGTTGCGGGAAGCGAGCCCGTCGTTGACGGTGTCGCGTGAGTTGTGACTCGAGTGGGGCGCGGGGCGCGGGACAGGAGCAGCGTGCCGCTGCGTCGTGGTCGTCAGCAGAGGCTGTGCGTGTGCTTGTCCTTTTTGTGGGCGGTTCGTGCGAGGCGTTTTTTGTTTCGTGTTGCCCTAGTTGTTAGTTTATTTTTTTTTTGTGTTTGTTATTTTGAGACGACGACTGGTTGGTGGCGTGCGCGCGAAGTGGCGGTGTGCGCTTCCCGTGTCGTTTTGTTTTTGTTTGGTTTTTTTGTTTTTGTGTGTTTTTTTTGTTTGCACTGGGCCCCGGGGGGTGGGTGGGTGCGTGTGTGTCGATTGCCGGCTGGCGAAAGGTGCGCCATCGGCGGGGTGGGTCGCCGGCACAAGTAGAGGCGGCGGCGTTGTTGCTGTTGTTGTGTGGTGTTTGTTTTGTTCGGCTGTGTCGGCGAGCTGTGTTGCGGTGCGTGTGAATGGTGGTGCAAAAGTGCTGGCGTTGGGGCTGCGACTGCGACGGCGGCGAGCCGCGGGCGCGCATGATAGTGATGTTGTGAACAGCGGCTGTGTACGGTAGTGGTGTTGTTGTAGCACGACGTGCATCCGGGCCGGCGCGGAAAGCGCAGTTGCGGGCGGTTGCCCTTCGGTGCCAGCCATGTCGCGTGAGCGGCGGGTTGCTCTGGTGTCGACACGTGGTGCTCTGGGTTGTTGTGTGGTGCCCTTTGGCCGGTGGGGGTGGTTCGCGTGTGTCTCGTTCGCGCTCGGTATCTGGTCGTGGTCGTGCTGCTCCCCCGTCTGTCGGCGGTTTTCGACGTCGTCTGTACGTTTTTGTTCGTTTGCGGCGTGCCTGCCGACGTCGTCCCGTCGCGACCTTTCAACCGAAAGTGTGGCGCCCGAAGGTGAACGAACGTAACCCTGACCTCGGCGCTTTACGCTGAGCCGAGCGAACCGAACCTAACCTGTGGTGTGGCGAGGTGAGCTCAGCCTGTGAGCCCCTAACGTCTACGTAAGGTAAGCTGTCCGGCTGACGCCTCACGTTTGAACGCTTTTTTTTAACCTAGCACTGACCCCTTAACCTAACGTGTAACCTAACCTAACCTCTGACGCCTGACGTGTTTGAATGCTTAACCTAAGTTTGACGCTTAACCTAACCCAAGTCCCCTTAACCTAACCCACGTCCACCTAACCCTAACCTAACCTAGACGTGTAAACGTAATGTGTAACGCGTAACGTGTAAGGTCGGCTGTCGTGTGTGCTGACGGCAGATTGGGTTGGTCTGTAGATTCGGATTGCGGTTTGCCTCGGTCGAGGGGTTGGGTCGGAAGCGGCGAGGGGCGGCGGCGCCTGTTGCGCAGGCGGCGTCCGTTTGCGGCGGGCAATTGTTGATAAACGGCTGTGAATGTTGGCGGGCGAGAGGAGGAGGACGGCGCGCGATGTGGCCCGACGGCTGCGGGCCGATCGGGAAACGGCGGGAGGGCGACGGAAGGCGATGGGGCGGCGGAGGCGCGTTTGCACGGCCGTCATCGCCGCACGCCTCGGCTTGTGTGGCTGTGGCGCCGGCCGCGCTGGCCGGGCTGCCGCGGCGACGGTGTGGGAGTTTTGCCGAAGGTTTGGCCATTGTGGCGGGTCGTCGGCTGGGGCTGTGGGGGCGGCATTTGGGCGGGGGCGGCGATTCTCGGCGGGCCGACCCAGGCTGTAGCGCGCGGTAGCTGCAGTTTGGCCGTGGTTTGCGGCGCTGCCGTGGCGACTGGTTGGCGACTGTGGTGTGGCTGTGTGTAGCCCCATCCTCGGTGGTTTGAAAGGCGCGGGCGGTTGTGGCGCAGGTTTGGGGCTGCTCCGCACAGGCTGTCGGACGTTGGGCGGTAGCAAGCGCGGGAGGCGCGGCGCGGCGGCGCGCAGAGTGGCGGCCGCTCTCTCGGCCGTCCGCGCCCGCCCGCGACACTGGCTGGGCCTTGTGATTCTCTGCTCTGCTGCTGTGCTGTGCTTGCGTGCCTGCCTGCCGTCCCGCTCGCTCTCGCTCTCGCTCTCGCTGTGTGTTACGCGCGTCGTCGAAATGGCAGATCAGGCGGCTACGAACGAGACTGCTGCGGCACCCGCCGCCACCGGCACTACGAAGAAGGCCAAGTCTGCGTCGTCTGCGAAGAAGCCGCGCGCCAAGCCTGCGCACCCGCGCACCTCTGAGATGGTGACGGCCGCCATCAAGAGTCTGAAGGAGCGCGGCGGGTCGTCGCTGCAGGCGATCAAGAAGTACATTGCCGCGCACTACAAGCTGGACGCGGAGAAGCTGGCGCCGTTTATCAAGAAGTACCTCAAGTCGGCCGTCGTGGCGGGCGAGCTGGTGCAGACGAAGGGGAAGGGCGCGTCCGGCTCGTTCAAGCTTGCCGGCGCCGGCGGCGGGGGGGCGGCCGAGGGCGGCAAGGCTCGTGCTGGCGGTGCCAAGAAGAAGCGCGCCGCTCCGGCCAGCAAGGAGAAGAAGGGCGCCCGTGCGGCCGGCGCAAAGAAGGCTGGTGGCGTGAAGGCGGCGACCGGTCGGAAGGCGGGCGCCGCCAAGAAGGCGTCTGCGGCGTCGGCCGCTCCCGCGGGTGCGAAGAAGGCGGCTGCGGCCAAGCCGGCCAAGGCCAAGTCGCCGTCGAAGGCGAAGAAGGCCGCCAAGGTTCCGACGAAGAAGCCGAAGGCGCCGCGCCCGAAGAAGGCGACGACGCCGTCTAAGGCGAAGGCTTCGCCCAAGAAGAAGAAGTAGAGTAGAGGAGAAAGAGATGGGAGAAAGGAAGGGTTTGGCGCTTGACTCCGTCGTCCCCACCCCCCGTCGTCGTCTAGTGGCGCGCAAGAGACGCGCGGCCCAAAACGGCCCTTCTCAGGGCCATCAAAGCACGTCGGGGAAGGTTTTGATTGTCGTGTTGCGTTTGGTGTGGGTGTCTGTCTGTCTGTCTGTCTGGCGTTTCTGTATGCCCGTGGGGATGCTGTTTGCGTGCCGTGGTGGTTGGATTGCGGGGGTCGGTGGCGGGTGTGGGCGGCGGTAGCGGTAAGCGGTGTTGTTGTTGATTGTCGCCGTGTTTGTGGCGGCGGCCGACGGTTGGTTTTCTGTCACGTTGTTTTGTTTGAATACGTTGGTTGGCTTGCCTGCGTTCGTTCTTCTCGGATGTCTGTCTTGTCTAGTCGTGTCTGGTCTTTGTTGTTTTGTTCCTTGTGTGTGTGTGTGTGTGTGTGTGTGTGTGTGTGTGTGTGTGTTATGTTTTGCAACGGGGGGCACGTTGAGATGTGGAAGGAGTCGGCGGGGATTTCGGTGGCGTGTAGAGCGAGCGAGCGCGCCTGCCTGGCCGTTGGCCGTCGGAGTGGAGTGCGGGTTTGTTTTTGTGTTTTCGAAACGAAAGCGGCGGCCGGCCGGCCAGCCACCCGTGCGGTGTGACGTCGGCCGTTGGGTATTGTGCGCTTTGAGCGCCGGGGAGGGATGATGTGTGATTGTTGCGCGCTGCTAAGCAGGCAGGCAGAGTGAGCGGGTGTGGCGGACGGACGGGAAGTGGTGGTTGTTGTTTTTGGGTTGCGGGGCGAGAGGCAGGCGACCGACAAAGTTTGCTCGCGACGGAGAGATGTTAGTGGCCCTGAAAAGGGCCGTTTTTGTTTGTGCGGTGCGGTGCCGCGGCGCGGTTTAGGCGCGCTCGCCGCGGATGCGGCGCGCGAGCTGGATGTCCTTGGGCATGATGGTGACGCGCTTGGCGTGGATTGCGCACAGGTTGGTGTCTTCGAAGAGGCCGACGAGGTAGGCCTCGCTGGCCTCCTGCAGGGCCATGACTGCGGAGCTCTGGAAGCGCAGGTCGGTCTTGAAGTCCTGGGCGATCTCGCGCACTAGGCGCTGGAATGGCAGCTTGCGGATGAGCAGCTCTGTGCTCTTCTGGTAGCGCCTGATTTCTCGCAGGGCGACGGTGCCCGGCCTGTAGCGGTGGGGCTTCTTGACGCCTCCGGTGGCGGGCGCGCTCTTCCTCGCCGCCTTGGTGGCGAGCTGTTTGCGCGGCGCCTTTCCGCCGGTGGACTTGCGGGCCGTTTGCTTTGTGCGGGCCATAGCGGTAGCGGAGCGGCGTGCGTGGAGGTTAGGTGCGGCGCGGCGTCCGGTGCTGCCTTGACAACGGGCCCGCGCGCCTCCGTGCTGCGCTTATATGCCCTCGGTTGCGCGTGGTGGGGGGAGGGCGGGCCAGAGTCTATATAGGGGGGCGGCGGGCGCGCTGGGCGCAGACCGTAGCCGACTCGCCAGCCGCTGCAGCTGCTGTTTGTGCACGTTTTGCTTTGCCCGAGGAAGGAAGGATGACAGGCCGCGGCAAGGGAGGAAAGGGGCTCGGCAAGGGTGGCGCCAAGCGGCACCGCAAGGTGTTGCGCGACAACATCCAGGGCATCACGAAGCCCGCCATCCGCCGCCTGGCTCGCAGGGGCGGCGTGAAGCGCATCTCTGGTCTGATCTACGAGGAGACCCGCGGGGTGCTGAAGGTGTTCCTGGAGAACGTGATCCGCGACGCGGTGACGTACACTGAGCACGCCAAGCGCAAGACTGTGACGGCCATGGACGTGGTGTACGCCCTGAAGAGGCAGGGGCGCACCCTGTACGGTTTCGGCGGTTAGGCTGCGTCGCAGCGGGCGCTGGCCTTCCCGCGGCCGTGCTTGTGGGTGGGAGAGACTAGGAAACGGCCCTTTTCAGGGCCACCACACTGTTCGGAAGTTGAAAAGTGCGAAAGAGTCTGTGTTGTTTGTTTGTTTGTTTCTTTCTTTCCGTTTGAGCGACGTGATGTGACTGGGAGGGGAGAAGGAAAGGAAACGTGTCATGTGGCTGGCTGTGTGTGGGAGCTGCTTCGTTTGTGTTTGTTATTGTGTGTCGTTGTATCGATCGCGACGGAGATGGCGGGCTGTGTGTTGTTGTGCGAGAGGCGGTGATTATTTGCTTGCGTGGTTTGGCTCTGTGTGTTTGCGGCGGCGTTGGGGTTTCCGAGGCAAGGCGTGTGGGCACAGGCGGCCGGATCAGCTGTTTCGTTCGTGTCGACGGCCGTTGCGCGCGGGAGTGGAGGGCGGTGTGTCGACACGCCTCCCTGTAACAATGGTCATTATTGCTGCCGTTGTCGTTTGGAAGGCGACTGCGACCGTGCAAAATGAATGAATGTGTGTGTGTGTGTTTGTTGGGCCACACGGGCTGTGTGGACGACAAGATGGCGGACGTGCGCCGGCGGCGGCTGTGCTGTGAAAGTGCAAAGTTAAAACAAAACAAGGTGCGGCGAGGACGACTGAAATTTTGCTTTGGACGTAGGTTTGTGTGGTGGCCCTGAAAAGGGCCGATTGTTGTGGGCCGGGCCGAGCCGAGCCGGCAAAGCGCGTTGCGTGCAGGGGAGCACGCGGCGCTGCGATTGCCTTGGCCTCCTTTAGGCCTTCTTCTCGGTCTTCTTTGGCAGCAGGACGGCCTGGATGTTGGGCAGGACACCACCCTGTGCGATGGTGACGCCCGACAGGAGCTTGTTGAGCTCCTCGTCGTTGCGGATGGCAAGCTGCAGGTGGCGCGGGATGATGCGCGTCTTCTTGTTGTCGCGGGCCGCGTTTCCGGCCAGCTCGAGCACCTCAGCCGCGAGGTACTCCATGACGGCGGCGAGGTAGACGGGCGCCCCGGCGCCGACGCGCTCTGCGTAGTTTCCCTTGCGCAGGAGGCGGTGGATTCTGCCGACCGGGAACTGGAGCCCAGCCCTGCTTGAGCGGGACTTTGACTTGCCCTTGACTTTGCCTCCCTTTCCGCGTCCGGACATGGCGATGGGCTAGCGACGGTGCACACGAAACGGAAACGAAAACGACCGGTGCGAGCGGCAGCGAGTCGAGCAGCGGAGTGCGTGCCGGCGCACTCACTCACTCACTCAAAATCACAGACATCATCTGTCTGGAGACGGGGGAGGCTAAGCAGCGTGGCTGCTGTTCCTCCTTTATCAGCGCTGTTGTCATCTTTGTGGCCTCTCGGTGGAATTGGCCTCTGGCTACCTCGCTGAGTTTAATCGAGCGAAGTAGTCGGCTGCTGCTTGGTCTTCTGGGGCAGGCTGTCGCCTGCCGGAGCGAAACTCTTCTTGCACCCACTTCGCTGTGACCTCAGTGATGTGGTCCCAGTCCGAAGGGGTGAAGATGGGGTGGCTGTTCAGCAGTTTGAGTTCCTTCCGTGTTACCGCGTCGTGCAACATGCCACGCGAGTGGCGAAGGTCGCACGGTACGTGCGGAAGGGGTGGCTTCGCGTGCGCCGGCGTGAAGGGGTACGGATTGTCCCCGTGAGGGTACGTCCCGTCCTTCAGCGACGCCACGATCTTCTTCAGGAAGGGCTGCACACTCCGCTCGTCAGGGAGCGGGAGGGGCAGTCCTTCGGTTTCCGCCTCTTCTTCATCCTGCGAAGAAGCGGTCGGCAGGTCGTCGTCGGATGGTTCTTCTTCTGCCTCTGTCTCCAGGCGGGGAGACGGTGCAGGTGTCCCGACGTCCACTTCCATGCGACACGCCGCCTGCATTGCTGCAGGAGGCGAGTCGGTGGACGTCTGCGTGGCGGCATCTACCAGCAGTGGCCGCCTCACAGGGGCGGGGGGAGCTGGCACAGGCGGCGACTTCTTGAGAAGCCGCAGCTCCTCCCGCAGCTGTTGAAGCTGCCGGTGGACGGCCACGAGCTCGTCCTTCGTTGCGGCCCTTTCGGCCGCGATGGCTGCTTGCAGGTCGGCCAGCGCTTGGTCGGTTGCCGCTTCGACGCGGCACGACGGGCGCCCCTCGCCGGAGCGGGGAGGCAGTGCGGCCGCCTTGGCGGCAGGCACCTCAGAGCTTGCTGTGGTGTGCTGCCGGCGGTAGCTGCAGCTGCGCGAGTTGGCGGCGTGAGGTCCGCCGCAATTCACGCATCTGTTGGCTGCTCCACGTGGTTTGGGGCAGTTTCGGGTGTCGTGTGCCGCCGCGCATTTCAAACACGCGGCTGCGTTCCTGCAGACACCCGCCACATGCCCCAGCTGCTGGCACCTGTAGCACTGCACATGTTGCAGTGATCGCCGCTTGTGCTTCGGCTTCTGTGGTCGCCTGCGGCCGCGGGAGCTCCCCAAAGCACTGATGAGATGCTCCAGCGCGGCTGCTAGCTTGTTCCCCTTGCGTCCTGCCATAGCTTGTGGTTGGAACGAACAAAGGCGTGCGCGAGCGACGTAACGGTGCGAGCCGTAGCGAGTCCAGCAGCGGAGTCGCGTGCGTGCCGGCGTGCGTCGCGTGCCGGCGCAGCCGGGGTGGGGGTGCTTTATGGGCTCGGGTGCGGCGGCCGGTTGCGCGCGCGCCCCATTGGTCGGCGGCCGCAACAGGGCGAGCTGGTAAAGGTGCGGCGGCGGCTGGCGGCGGGTGCCACTGTGTGGGGAGACGCTGACTAGAGCGGAGCGCTTGCTACTGGTGTTGCTGCTGCCGTACGTTCGTTCGAGATGCCGCCCAAGACTAGCGGGAAGGCCGCCAAGAAGGCTGGCAAGGCGCAGAAGAACATTTCGAAGGGCGACAAGAAGAAGAAGCGCAAGAGGAAGGAGAGCTATGCCATCTACATCTACAAGGTGCTGAAGCAGGTGCACCCTGACACGGGCATCTCGTCGAAGGCGATGAGCATCATGAACAGCTTCGTGAACGACATTTTCGAGCGCATTGCGGCCGAGGCTTCTCGCCTGGCGCACTACAACAAGCGCTCGACCATCACGTCCCGCGAGATCCAGACCGCTGTGCGGCTGTTGCTGCCTGGCGAGCTGGCCAAGCACGCCGTGAGCGAGGGCACGAAGGCGGTGACCAAGTACACGAGCTCCAAGTAAGGAGGTGGCTCTGGAGTGGAAGGAAGGATGGAGAAGGCTCCTCCGTTGCGAGAGCGGCAAAACGGCCCTTTTCAGGGCCACCAACTTGCCTTTTGCGGGAAGGGCGGAATTGTTGTTGTTGTTGTTTGTGTGGACGGCTGTGATGTATGTGTGCATTTTGATTGTGGGTGGGGGGGGGGGGGCGCGTCAAAGCGTGTTGCGGGGGACGGCCACGAGGTTGGTCGCCGTGGCGTGGAATGGTGGCACGCCTCGTTGGAGTGGTTTTGACCCATTGGTGGTGGTGTGTGTGTGTTACCTGTCTGCGAGGGGGGACAGTGCGATCGGCGACTTTTGTGTCACCGTAACGACGGCCGTTTGCGGGTTTGTTTTTTGCACATCATACATGGCGAGGGTGAAATGTGAAATGTTTTTGTTTGGTTTTTTTTTGCCGCCCACTATTCCCTTTGCTGTACGCCGAGTTTGACAATGGTGCGACGTAACTGCAGCGTGGAGGTGTGTGAGTGACGTTGAAATTGAACGTGCCATTAAGACGCATTGTTGTTGTATTGTACTGTACGTGTACGGCGACACGCACGATGATGTACCATTCGACTCTGATTTTTGATAGCCGTGTCTGACTGATTGCGTACGACGCACGCACACCGATGTCGTCATTCAAGATGCACGCGTGTCCAGTGCAGTACAGTAAGCGCGACGCTAGACGGCGGCGGCGGCGGCGGCGGCGGCGGCGGCGGTCGTCGTTTGTTTGGCGAATGTCTGTACACGTGTTTGTCTGTGTCCATCCGGTATGTATGTGTTTGTTTGAAAGTGTTTTGTGTGTCGGTGACGTGGTCCGATCCGTCGCCCCCTGAGTAACTGTCGATCGGCGCGATAGACCGGCGTCACGCAACTGAACCGAAGTCTTGGGCACACCCGTCATACTGTTGTACACCGTCGCGCTGAGAACGGTGACGAAAGGTTGACTTTGATCGGTCGAATGTCTGGGCAGAACGTGAGGAATGAGGCAAGAGTGCAAGGAGGGGGGGCAAAAGAGAGAGGAAGGGAAAAAGGGGAGAAACGCATTCGTAGAGCAACGGAACGTTCCCGTGTCGGAGGCGTATTGGAGCCGCACTGAAATGCGTTTAACGGCGGCGCGGCTGCAAGTGTCTGCCGTGGTGAACGTTACCTTTGACGGCTGCATTGGGCTTTGCTTTTGCTTTTGCTTTCGCTTTCGCTTTCGCTTTCCCGGATGTACGTAACGTTTGTTGATATGGTTGTGAGGAAGAGTGTATGACAGTGCCGTGCCGTCCATGTTCGTGTGCCCTCCCATTGTGTGTATGCTATTGTCTGTGTACTTGAATGATGTATGTAGGTGTTAGTGGACATGTTTCACCAGTGGGGGGAAATGGATCGTCGATAGTTGGCGTCACTCTGTCACGGTCGAGATGACGCACCCTCCGTACAGAAAGGTGTCGAGAAAGTGTGTGTGTGTGTGTGTGTGTGTGTGTGTGTGTGCGTCCGTGAATTGGCAGTGTTTGGAGGTGGGCGTGCCCTGCATGTGGCCCGGAAGGCTGTTCGTTTGGCGGTAGTGTTGTGTGGACAGGGGAGGGGCATGCGTAACGCTGCTGGCATGGCATTTCGGGAGATGGGAGGGGGCAAACGAGGAGCGGCGGCCAAAGAAAGGCGGGACGGGGAGGGGCGCGGTGTGGGTGGCTTGCGCCTGTGCTCGGCGTTGTGGTTTGTGCAAAAGAGGAGGAGAAAAACAATGAGTTGCCAGGGAGGGGAGCGGTGTTGTGTTGTGGTTGTCGTGGTGTAGCCGCAGACGCGGCTGTCAGTGAACGTGGCGAGACGGACGGATGCGCGGAGGGGCGGGGGCGGCGCATTTCGCCGGTGCCGTGCCGTGCCGTGCCGTGCCTGACAGCCGCGTGGTCGCTGTGTTGTTGGTGGCGTGGGGGCGAGGAGAGTACCGTACGGGTGTGCTTGTGCGCCGGAAATGGCACACTGCGCCTGCCCGTCTTGGAGGCTGATGGCTGTGGTGTGGAAATGGGGCGCGGTGATGTTGAAGCAGTTGAAGAACAGAAAAGAAACCAAGAAAACGGGAGGCGTGATGCGGCGGTGGTGGTGAGAGCGGGAAAAACAAAACAAACAAAAAAAAAAACAACAAAAAAAAGAAGGAAAAACAACAAGAAACAAAAAAGAAAACAAAAAGTCTATCAATATTAGAATGTAAATGGAAATGGAAATGGACCCAGGTATAACCTCCCTGCACAAATAGCAGAGAGTCCGATGATAATAGAAATGTGCCAGAATGTTAACGTCCCTACAAAACAAACCCAACGATAATATTAATGAAAGAATGAACCGTATGTAACATTGCAACAGACATAATGAAACCTGATAAATTGTATAAGGGCAGCAGCGTTGACCTTTGGCCCTGTATTCAGAATAAAAAGAGCCAAAGATCGTCACCCCAATGAAAAAGACACTGAAACACGTATGTAACATAGCAGCGATGGCGAGACATTGTAGCATCTGTGACCAGAGAGTTTGCGCTGGACCGCGCGAGTGTTGCGAGCGGTTCTCAGTCAGTCAGTCAGTCAGTCAGTCAGTCGGTCGGTCGTTGCGAGTCTGTAGGTCTGTCTAGTTGAGGGCTGTACTCTGTCAGTAGTCGTCGCGTGCAGTACGCTAATAGTCGTCATGCAGAGCGGTCGGTCAGTAGTAGCAGCCGAGTGCGGTTGTGTGATGTAGGCGGTCGGCAACACTGGTCAAGATGGTGAATAAGG
Source organism: Schistocerca piceifrons (assembly GCF_021461385.2). NCBI lineage: Eukaryota > Metazoa > Arthropoda > Insecta > Orthoptera > Acrididae > Schistocerca > Schistocerca piceifrons. The sequence goes on along the minus strand of NW_025726916.1, from coordinate 20,245 downwards.
TATACTGTGAATTAATATAATCATTAGATAATGAACAATTTTATTTATTGTAATTATTCTCCAACAAGTTCCCCAATAATAATTTTTATTTCAAAAGCATTTTTCAAACATTTAATTTTTTATTGAACTGAAGAGTTCGTTGCACTTCACATTTCATTCCACTTCTTTGAAGAAAAATTTCACTAAAATCACAAAAAAAAAAGAGAATATTATTATTTGCAATGCAGTTCCTCCAAGCGCTGCGCAACAAACAAGAGCAGAAATGTGACATCCATTTATTCTGAGGTAAGACTTTAATTCTGATTGTTTTGCACAGGGCCAAAGACCGATATTTCGGTTTAATTGAAGTTTCTTGTCACTGAACGGACTTTTAAATGTTGTGAAGAATTTATATTTGAGTCAGATTGCGAATTTAACATTTTTGTTGCCATTTTCAATACCTCTCATTGTGGGCGAGGTTACAATTAGCGCAATGTCCATTAGCATCCGTAAATAACATTGTCCATTATTTTAAATTTTGCGGGGAGGTTACAACGCACAAAAAAAAAAAAAACAAAACAAAAAATTGCATTTGTATCCGCTCCTCAATTGTAGATACCCCTTACACAGCTGTGTGCAATGAATGAGTGCTGGCTGGTAATTAATTGCACTCCTTGGAGGGAAATGCCATAGGAAGTAGTCTTTAAAAAGTGAATGTTTTTCGTTAAAAGACAAAAGTTACTTTAGAAAAAAGTAATAGTGGGGCTTTTTGTCGTTGAACAAAATAAGTACAATGAACATACGTTATCAGATTTGCGCAAAATGCAGCTTCACACCACCTTTTGATTATAACACAATATACTATACATCGTCCCGAACCGTGACCAGAGTCGCGAGACGAGCAGAGCACGCCGCCGACGCCCGCTCAGTACAACCGTCCACCCGCTACTACTGTCGACCGACTACTACCTCTCCCGACTCGCGCTACAATATATATAACAACTGTTCCTGGCGACCCGGTGCGTGCCACTACTGTCGTCTGGCGCGGTCCAAGCGCCGACTAGCAACGATAAATAACTCTCTGGTCAGACAGAGATGCTGTCATGCCTCGCCATCGCTCTGGTAATGAATACATACGTGTTGCAGCGTGCGTACCACCGGAACACGCAGTGGCGGAGCCAAAGACTGTGTTGTCGAGGTCGAGTGCGAGCGGGAAGAGAGGCAGCGTCGGCACGGAGATGCAAGCGAGCGCGAGACGCACGGGGGCTGCGGCGTGGCGCGTTTGCGGTCGGCGCCTTTGGTGGCAACGGCCGGGACAAGCAGCGGTGTATGGTGTGGTGCGGGGCGGACAGGGGCGGCGGTGGACGGGGAGGAGGCGGCGCGACGACGGCATGGGGGCGAAAACGGGACGGGGGACGGGGGACGGCGGATGTTGAGAGGCGTCACGCGCGGACAGGACACAGACACAGAGACACACAGATTGGAAAGGGAGGGTGCGCGGTAATAATAGTTGGGAATGTGCGTACCGTGCGGGACGGGAGTGGGCGAGGAACACGGTCGTGGCCCCTGTTTTGGGTGCGTGTGATGACGTCGGTGTGTTGTGGGAAGGGAAGGTGCTGTGGCGGCGGCGCGTAATGGGCGTAGGCCGAAAAGAGAAAGGAACGTCGGCAGTGTGTTGGCAAGCGTCGGTTCGACTGCGACGTTGATGGGCAGGGCAGGGCGAGGTTAATGGTGGTAGGAGTAGGCGTGTGGGCGCACAAAATCTGCCGCTGCAGGCGGTGCCGTAACCGCCATGGCGGGAAGGAGAGAGGGCCAAAGAAAGAAAGAAAGAAAGAAAGAAAGAAGAAAACAAAAAAAAAAAAAAAAAAAAGGAGGAGGGGGGGGGGCGAAAGTGGAGAGGCGGTGGTGTGAGAAGGGCGGGGGCGGAAGGAAGGCAGGAAGGACAAGAGGCGAGGCGACGGCTTGCTTTGTGTATCGGTCGGTCTCTGGCTATGCTTCGTTTTCTGCAGCAGGGTCGGTGCGCGGCGTGGCTCGCGGCAGTGGGAACGCCTGGCGGCTGGACGGCCAGCAATGCGGTTGGATGGGCGGCCACAGCACCGCACCTGTGCCCGAGGAGGAGACGCTGGCGGCGGGCCCTGAGGTGAGGCCGGCTCGGCTCGGCTGGGGCTGTGGATGTGTAGGTGTGCGCCGCTGCTGCAACAACGAGTAAAACGCGAGAAGAAGGGATGGCGGTAGAGAGAGGAAAAAAAAAAGGTCGTGTTGTGTTGATGCGCAGGCAGACGCGTACAGAGAGACGAGCCCGGTCTGCAGCAGGGTGTGGCCGTGCCGAGTGCAGAGCAGCGGCGGCTCGGTTCGGTTCGGCCCGGCCCGGCCCGGCCCGGCCCGGCCCGGCCCGGCCCGGCCCGGCCCGGCCCGGCGGGCCGCGCTGTTGTCGCGGACGTGAGCGCCCCCTGGCGGGTGGCCGGAGGCGGCGCGGCGTGTTGGACGTGTGGCTGGTGGCAGTGCACAATTTGCGAGTGGCTGGCGGTGTGGTGTGGCGGTTGGCGCGTCGGGCGGCGGAGAGAGAGAGAGAGGGGGAGGAGAGGTATGTGTTGCGGGCGCCCTTTGCTGCGCTGCGTCGTTGCGTGTGCCGTACAGGGCGGGCGCTTGTCGACTGTGTGGGCGGTGTGGCGAATTGGCGTGAAACGGCTGCCGAGAGGTGTGTGGTAGCGAGCCGGTCGGTGTCAGTGCGAAGGGGAATGTGCGTGCGTTTGGCGGTTTCGGTGTGCTTTTTGCGGCGTGAGAGTGGGGAATTAGTGGGGCCGGCTGTTGTGTTGGTTCCTTGTGTCTTGTGTCGCGTAGCTTGATGGCAACGTGGAAGGACGCCGGTTTCGTTTCGAGCCTTGCGTGTGGTTGTCGACGTTGACTGGTTGGCGTGTGCATGTGTGGGTCGCGAGTGCGTTTTTGGCTGGCTGTGTGTGTGTGTGTGTGTGTGTGTGTGTGTGTGTGTGTGTGTGTTTTGGGGGGGAAGGGGGAGGCGGTGGTGAAAGTGCAGTCGTTGCCACGGGCGCGTCGTCGGGTGGGGCTGGGGCTGTGCGTCGTGGCGGAAAGGTGGTAGGTTGCGGGAAGCGAGCCCGTCGTTGACGGTGTCGCGTGAGTTGTGACTCGAGTGGGGCGCGGGGCGCGGGACAGGAGCAGCGTGCCGCTGCGTCGTGGTCGTCAGCAGAGGCTGTGCGTGTGCTTGTCCTTTTTGTGGGCGGTTCGTGCGAGGCGTTTTTTGTTTCGTGTTGCCCTAGTTGTTAGTTTATTTTTTTTTTGTGTTTGTTATTTTGAGACGACGACTGGTTGGTGGCGTGCGCGCGAAGTGGCGGTGTGCGCTTCCCGTGTCGTTTTGTTTTTGTTTGGTTTTTTTGTTTTTGTGTGTTTTTTTTGTTTGCACTGGGCCCCGGGGGGTGGGTGGGTGCGTGTGTGTCGATTGCCGGCTGGCGAAAGGTGCGCCATCGGCGGGGTGGGTCGCCGGCACAAGTAGAGGCGGCGGCGTTGTTGCTGTTGTTGTGTGGTGTTTGTTTTGTTCGGCTGTGTCGGCGAGCTGTGTTGCGGTGCGTGTGAATGGTGGTGCAAAAGTGCTGGCGTTGGGGCTGCGACTGCGACGGCGGCGAGCCGCGGGCGCGCATGATAGTGATGTTGTGAACAGCGGCTGTGTACGGTAGTGGTGTTGTTGTAGCACGACGTGCATCCGGGCCGGCGCGGAAAGCGCAGTTGCGGGCGGTTGCCCTTCGGTGCCAGCCATGTCGCGTGAGCGGCGGGTTGCTCTGGTGTCGACACGTGGTGCTCTGGGTTGTTGTGTGGTGCCCTTTGGCCGGTGGGGGTGGTTCGCGTGTGTCTCGTTCGCGCTCGGTATCTGGTCGTGGTCGTGCTGCTCCCCCGTCTGTCGGCGGTTTTCGACGTCGTCTGTACGTTTTTGTTCGTTTGCGGCGTGCCTGCCGACGTCGTCCCGTCGCGACCTTTCAACCGAAAGTGTGGCGCCCGAAGGTGAACGAACGTAACCCTGACCTCGGCGCTTTACGCTGAGCCGAGCGAACCGAACCTAACCTGTGGTGTGGCGAGGTGAGCTCAGCCTGTGAGCCCCTAACGTCTACGTAAGGTAAGCTGTCCGGCTGACGCCTCACGTTTGAACGCTTTTTTTTAACCTAGCACTGACCCCTTAACCTAACGTGTAACCTAACCTAACCTCTGACGCCTGACGTGTTTGAATGCTTAACCTAAGTTTGACGCTTAACCTAACCCAAGTCCCCTTAACCTAACCCACGTCCACCTAACCCTAACCTAACCTAGACGTGTAAACGTAATGTGTAACGCGTAACGTGTAAGGTCGGCTGTCGTGTGTGCTGACGGCAGATTGGGTTGGTCTGTAGATTCGGATTGCGGTTTGCCTCGGTCGAGGGGTTGGGTCGGAAGCGGCGAGGGGCGGCGGCGCCTGTTGCGCAGGCGGCGTCCGTTTGCGGCGGGCAATTGTTGATAAACGGCTGTGAATGTTGGCGGGCGAGAGGAGGAGGACGGCGCGCGATGTGGCCCGACGGCTGCGGGCCGATCGGGAAACGGCGGGAGGGCGACGGAAGGCGATGGGGCGGCGGAGGCGCGTTTGCACGGCCGTCATCGCCGCACGCCTCGGCTTGTGTGGCTGTGGCGCCGGCCGCGCTGGCCGGGCTGCCGCGGCGACGGTGTGGGAGTTTTGCCGAAGGTTTGGCCATTGTGGCGGGTCGTCGGCTGGGGCTGTGGGGGCGGCATTTGGGCGGGGGCGGCGATTCTCGGCGGGCCGACCCAGGCTGTAGCGCGCGGTAGCTGCAGTTTGGCCGTGGTTTGCGGCGCTGCCGTGGCGACTGGTTGGCGACTGTGGTGTGGCTGTGTGTAGCCCCATCCTCGGTGGTTTGAAAGGCGCGGGCGGTTGTGGCGCAGGTTTGGGGCTGCTCCGCACAGGCTGTCGGACGTTGGGCGGTAGCAAGCGCGGGAGGCGCGGCGCGGCGGCGCGCAGAGTGGCGGCCGCTCTCTCGGCCGTCCGCGCCCGCCCGCGACACTGGCTGGGCCTTGTGATTCTCTGCTCTGCTGCTGTGCTGTGCTTGCGTGCCTGCCTGCCGTCCCGCTCGCTCTCGCTCTCGCTCTCGCTGTGTGTTACGCGCGTCGTCGAAATGGCAGATCAGGCGGCTACGAACGAGACTGCTGCGGCACCCGCCGCCACCGGCACTACGAAGAAGGCCAAGTCTGCGTCGTCTGCGAAGAAGCCGCGCGCCAAGCCTGCGCACCCGCGCACCTCTGAGATGGTGACGGCCGCCATCAAGAGTCTGAAGGAGCGCGGCGGGTCGTCGCTGCAGGCGATCAAGAAGTACATTGCCGCGCACTACAAGCTGGACGCGGAGAAGCTGGCGCCGTTTATCAAGAAGTACCTCAAGTCGGCCGTCGTGGCGGGCGAGCTGGTGCAGACGAAGGGGAAGGGCGCGTCCGGCTCGTTCAAGCTTGCCGGCGCCGGCGGCGGGGGGGCGGCCGAGGGCGGCAAGGCTCGTGCTGGCGGTGCCAAGAAGAAGCGCGCCGCTCCGGCCAGCAAGGAGAAGAAGGGCGCCCGTGCGGCCGGCGCAAAGAAGGCTGGTGGCGTGAAGGCGGCGACCGGTCGGAAGGCGGGCGCCGCCAAGAAGGCGTCTGCGGCGTCGGCCGCTCCCGCGGGTGCGAAGAAGGCGGCTGCGGCCAAGCCGGCCAAGGCCAAGTCGCCGTCGAAGGCGAAGAAGGCCGCCAAGGTTCCGACGAAGAAGCCGAAGGCGCCGCGCCCGAAGAAGGCGACGACGCCGTCTAAGGCGAAGGCTTCGCCCAAGAAGAAGAAGTAGAGTAGAGGAGAAAGAGATGGGAGAAAGGAAGGGTTTGGCGCTTGACTCCGTCGTCCCCACCCCCCGTCGTCGTCTAGTGGCGCGCAAGAGACGCGCGGCCCAAAACGGCCCTTCTCAGGGCCATCAAAGCACGTCGGGGAAGGTTTTGATTGTCGTGTTGCGTTTGGTGTGGGTGTCTGTCTGTCTGTCTGTCTGGCGTTTCTGTATGCCCGTGGGGATGCTGTTTGCGTGCCGTGGTGGTTGGATTGCGGGGGTCGGTGGCGGGTGTGGGCGGCGGTAGCGGTAAGCGGTGTTGTTGTTGATTGTCGCCGTGTTTGTGGCGGCGGCCGACGGTTGGTTTTCTGTCACGTTGTTTTGTTTGAATACGTTGGTTGGCTTGCCTGCGTTCGTTCTTCTCGGATGTCTGTCTTGTCTAGTCGTGTCTGGTCTTTGTTGTTTTGTTCCTTTGTGTGTGTGTGTGTGTGTGTGTGTGTGTGTGTGTGTGTTATGTTTTGCAACGGGGGGCACGTTGAGATGTGGAAGGAGTCGGCGGGGATTTCGGTGGCGTGTAGAGCGAGCGAGCGCGCCTGCCTGGCCGTTGGCCGTCGGAGTGGAGTGCGGGTTTGTTTTTGTGTTTTCGAAACGAAAGCGGCGGCCGGCCGGCCAGCCACCCGTGCGGTGTGACGTCGGCCGTTGGGTATTGTGCGCTTTGAGCGCCGGGGAGGGATGATGTGTGATTGTTGCGCGCTGCTAAGCAGGCAGGCAGAGTGAGCGGGTGTGGCGGACGGACGGGAAGTGGTGGTTGTTGTTTTTGGGTTGCGGGGCGAGAGGCAGGCGACCGACAAAGTTTGCTCGCGACGGAGAGATGTTAGTGGCCCTGAAAAGGGCCGTTTTTGTTTGTGCGGTGCGGTGCCGCGGCGCGGTTTAGGCGCGCTCGCCGCGGATGCGGCGCGCGAGCTGGATGTCCTTGGGCATGATGGTGACGCGCTTGGCGTGGATTGCGCACAGGTTGGTGTCTTCGAAGAGGCCGACGAGGTAGGCCTCGCTGGCCTCCTGCAGGGCCATGACTGCGGAGCTCTGGAAGCGCAGGTCGGTCTTGAAGTCCTGGGCGATCTCGCGCACTAGGCGCTGGAATGGCAGCTTGCGGATGAGCAGCTCTGTGCTCTTCTGGTAGCGCCTGATTTCTCGCAGGGCGACGGTGCCCGGCCTGTAGCGGTGGGGCTTCTTGACGCCTCCGGTGGCGGGCGCGCTCTTCCTCGCCGCCTTGGTGGCGAGCTGTTTGCGCGGCGCCTTTCCGCCGGTGGACTTGCGGGCCGTTTGCTTTGTGCGGGCCATAGCGGTAGCGGAGCGGCGTGCGTGGAGGTTAGGTGCGGCGCGGCGTCCGGTGCTGCCTTGACAACGGGCCCGCGCGCCTCCGTGCTGCGCTTATATGCCCTCGGTTGCGCGTGGTGGGGGGAGGGCGGGCCAGAGTCTATATAGGGGGGCGGCGGGCGCGCTGGGCGCAGACCGTAGCCGACTCGCCAGCCGCTGCAGCTGCTGTTTGTGCACGTTTTGCTTTGCCCGAGGAAGGAAGGATGACAGGCCGCGGCAAGGGAGGAAAGGGGCTCGGCAAGGGTGGCGCCAAGCGGCACCGCAAGGTGTTGCGCGACAACATCCAGGGCATCACGAAGCCCGCCATCCGCCGCCTGGCTCGCAGGGGCGGCGTGAAGCGCATCTCTGGTCTGATCTACGAGGAGACCCGCGGGGTGCTGAAGGTGTTCCTGGAGAACGTGATCCGCGACGCGGTGACGTACACTGAGCACGCCAAGCGCAAGACTGTGACGGCCATGGACGTGGTGTACGCCCTGAAGAGGCAGGGGCGCACCCTGTACGGTTTCGGCGGTTAGGCTGCGTCGCAGCGGGCGCTGGCCTTCCCGCGGCCGTGCTTGTGGGTGGGAGAGACTAGGAAACGGCCCTTTTCAGGGCCACCACACTGTTCGGAAGTTGAAAAGTGCGAAAGAGTCTGTGTTGTTTGTTTGTTTGTTTCTTTCTTTCCGTTTGAGCGACGTGATGTGACTGGGAGGGGAGAAGGAAAGGAAACGTGTCATGTGGCTGGCTGTGTGTGGGAGCTGCTTCGTTTGTGTTTGTTATTGTGTGTCGTTGTATCGATCGCGACGGAGATGGCGGGCTGTGTGTTGTTGTGCGAGAGGCGGTGATTATTTGCTTGCGTGGTTTGGCTCTGTGTGTTTGCGGCGGCGTTGGGGTTTCCGAGGCAAGGCGTGTGGGCACAGGCGGCCGGATCAGCTGTTTCGTTCGTGTCGACGGCCGTTGCGCGCGGGAGTGGAGGGCGGTGTGTCGACACGCCTCCCTGTAACAATGGTCATTATTGCTGCCGTTGTCGTTTGGAAGGCGACTGCGACCGTGCAAAATGAATGAATGTGTGTGTGTGTGTTTGTTGGGCCACACGGGCTGTGTGGACGACAAGATGGCGGACGTGCGCCGGCGGCGGCTGTGCTGTGAAAGTGCAAAGTTAAAACAAAACAAGGTGCGGCGAGGACGACTGAAATTTTGCTTTGGACGTAGGTTTGTGTGGTGGCCCTGAAAAGGGCCGATTGTTGTGGGCCGGGCCGAGCCGAGCCGGCAAAGCGCGTTGCGTGCAGGGGAGCACGCGGCGCTGCGATTGCCTTGGCCTCCTTTAGGCCTTCTTCTCGGTCTTCTTTGGCAGCAGGACGGCCTGGATGTTGGGCAGGACACCACCCTGTGCGATGGTGACGCCCGACAGGAGCTTGTTGAGCTCCTCGTCGTTGCGGATGGCAAGCTGCAGGTGGCGCGGGATGATGCGCGTCTTCTTGTTGTCGCGGGCCGCGTTTCCGGCCAGCTCGAGCACCTCAGCCGCGAGGTACTCCATGACGGCGGCGAGGTAGACGGGCGCCCCGGCGCCGACGCGCTCTGCGTAGTTTCCCTTGCGCAGGAGGCGGTGGATTCTGCCGACCGGGAACTGGAGCCCAGCCCTGCTTGAGCGGGACTTTGACTTGCCCTTGACTTTGCCTCCCTTTCCGCGTCCGGACATGGCGATGGGCTAGCGACGGTGCACACGAAACGGAAACGAAAACGACCGGTGCGAGCGGCAGCGAGTCGAGCAGCGGAGTGCGTGCCGGCGCAGCCGGGGTGGGGGTGCTTTATGGGCTCGGGTGCGGCGGCCGGTTGCGCGCGCGCCCCATTGGTCGGCGGCCGCAACAGGGCGAGCTGGTAAAGGTGCGGCGGCGGCTGGCGGCGGGTGCCACTGTGTGGGGAGACGCTGACTAGAGCGGAGCGCTTGCTACTGGTGTTGCTGCTGCCGTACGTTCGTTCGAGATGCCGCCCAAGACTAGCGGGAAGGCCGCCAAGAAGGCTGGCAAGGCGCAGAAGAACATTTCGAAGGGCGACAAGAAGAAGAAGCGCAAGAGGAAGGAGAGCTATGCCATCTACATCTACAAGGTGCTGAAGCAGGTGCACCCTGACACGGGCATCTCGTCGAAGGCGATGAGCATCATGAACAGCTTCGTGAACGACATTTTCGAGCGCATTGCGGCCGAGGCTTCTCGCCTGGCGCACTACAACAAGCGCTCGACCATCACGTCCCGCGAGATCCAGACCGCTGTGCGGCTGTTGCTGCCTGGCGAGCTGGCCAAGCACGCCGTGAGCGAGGGCACGAAGGCGGTGACCAAGTACACGAGCTCCAAGTAAGGAGGTGGCTCTGGAGTGGAAGGAAGGATGGAGAAGGCTCCTCCGTTGCGAGAGCGGCAAAACGGCCCTTTTCAGGGCCACCAACTTGCCTTTTGCGGGAAGGGCGGAATTGTTGTTGTTGTTGTTTGTGTGGACGGCTGTGATGTATGTGTGCATTTTGATTGTGGGTGGGGGGGGGGGCGCGTCAAAGCGTGTTGCGGGGGACGGCCACGAGGTTGGTCGCCGTGGCGTGGAATGGTGGCACGCCTCGTTGGAGTGGTTTTGACCCATTGGTGGTGGTGTGTGTGTGTTACCTGTCTGCGAGGGGGGACAGTGCGATCGGCGACTTTTGTGTCACCGTAACGACGGCCGTTTGCGGGTTTGTTTTTTGCACATCATACATGGCGAGGGTGAAATGTGAAATGTTTTTGTTTGGTTTTTTTTTGCCGCCCACTATTCCCTTTGCTGTACGCCGAGTTTGACAATGGTGCGACGTAACTGCAGCGTGGAGGTGTGTGAGTGACGTTGAAATTGAACGTGCCATTAAGACGCATTGTTGTTGTATTGTACTGTACGTGTACGGCGACACGCACGATGATGTACCATTCGACTCTGATTTTTGATAGCCGTGTCTGACTGATTGCGTACGACGCACGCACACCGATGTCGTCATTCAAGATGCACGCGTGTCCAGTGCAGTACAGTAAGCGCGACGCTAGACGGCGGCGGCGGCGGCGGCGGCGGCGGCGGCGGTCGTCGTTTGTTTGGCGAATGTCTGTACACGTGTTTGTCTGTGTCCATCCGGTATGTATGTGTTTGTTTGAAAGTGTTTTGTGTGTCGGTGACGTGGTCCGATCCGTCGCCCCCTGAGTAACTGTCGATCGGCGCGATAGACCGGCGTCACGCAACTGAACCGAAGTCTTGGGCACACCCGTCATACTGTTGTACACCGTCGCGCTGAGAACGGTGACGAAAGGTTGACTTTGATCGGTCGAATGTCTGGGCAGAACGTGAGGAATGAGGCAAGAGTGCAAGGAGGGGGGGCAAAAGAGAGAGGAAGGGAAAAAGGGGAGAAACGCATTCGTAGAGCAACGGAACGTTCCCGTGTCGGAGGCGTATTGGAGCCGCACTGAAATGCGTTTAACGGCGGCGCGGCTGCAAGTGTCTGCCGTGGTGAACGTTACCTTTGACGGCTGCATTGGGCTTTGCTTTTGCTTTTGCTTTCGCTTTCGCTTTCGCTTTCCCGGATGTACGTAACGTTTGTTGATATGGTTGTGAGGAAGAGTGTATGACAGTGCCGTGCCGTCCATGTTCGTGTGCCCTCCCATTGTGTGTATGCTATTGTCTGTGTACTTGAATGATGTATGTAGGTGTTAGTGGACATGTTTCACCAGTGGGGGGAAATGGATCGTCGATAGTTGGCGTCACTCTGTCACGGTCGAGATGACGCACCCTCCGTACAGAAAGGTGTCGAGAAAGTGTGTGTGTGTGTGTGTGTGTGTGTGTGTGTGTGCGTCCGTGAATTGGCAGTGTTTGGAGGTGGGCGTGCCCTGCATGTGGCCCGGAAGGCTGTTCGTTTGGCGGTAGTGTTGTGTGGACAGGGGAGGGGCATGCGTAACGCTGCTGGCATGGCATTTCGGGAGATGGGAGGGGGCAAACGAGGAGCGGCGGCCAAAGAAAGGCGGGACGGGGAGGGGCGCGGTGTGGGTGGCTTGCGCCTGTGCTCGGCGTTGTGGTTTGTGCAAAAGAGGAGGAGAAAAACAATGAGTTGCCAGGGAGGGGAGCGGTGTTGTGTTGTGGTTGTCGTGGTGTAGCCGCAGACGCGGCTGTCAGTGAACGTGGCGAGACGGACGGATGCGCGGAGGGGCGGGGGCGGCGCATTTCGCCGGTGCCGTGCCGTGCCGTGCCGTGCCTGACAGCCGCGTGGTCGCTGTGTTGTTGGTGGCGTGGGGGCGAGGAGAGTACCGTACGGGTGTGCTTGTGCGCCGGAAATGGCACACTGCGCCTGCCCGTCTTGGAGGCTGATGGCTGTGGTGTGGAAATGGGGCGCGGTGATGTTGAAGCAGTTGAAGAACAGAAAAGAAACCAAGAAAACGGGAGGCGTGATGCGGCGGTGGTGGTGAGAGCGGGAAAAACAAAACAAACAAAAAAAAAAACAACAAAAAAAAGAAGGAAAAACAACAAGAAACAAAAAAGAAAACAAAAAGTCTATCAATATTAGAATGTAAATGGAAATGGAAATGGACCCAGGTATAACCTCCCTGCACAAATAGCAGAGAGTCCGATGATAATAGAAATGTGCCAGAATGTTAACGTCCCTACAAAACAAACCCAACGATAATATTAATGAAAGAATGAACCGTATGTAACATTGCAACAGACATAATGAAACCTGATAAATTGTATAAGGGCAGCAGCGTTGACCTTTGGCCCTGTATTCAGAATAAAAAGAGCCAAAGATCGTCACCCCAATGAAAAAGACACTGAAACACGTATGTAACATAGCAGCGATGGCGAGACATTGTAGCATCTGTGACCAGAGAGTTTGCGCTGGACCGCGCGAGTGTTGCGAGCGGTTCTCAGTCAGTCAGTCAGTCAGTCAGTCAGTCGGTCGGTCGTTGCGAGTCTGTAGGTCTGTCTAGTTGAGGGCTGTACTCTGTCAGTAGTCGTCGCGTGCAGTACGCTAATAGTCGTCATGCAGAGCGGTCGGTCAGTAGTAGCAGCCGAGTGCGGTTGTGTGATGTAGGCGGTCGGCAACACTGGTCAAGATGGTGAATAAGGTATACTGTGAATTAATATAATCATTAGATAATGAACAATTTTATTTATTGTAATTATTCTCCAACAAGTTCCCCAATAATAATTTTTATTTCAAAAGCATTTTTCAAACATTTAATTTTTTATTGAACTGAAGAGTTCGTTGCACTTCACATTTCATTCCACTTCTTTGAAGAAAAATTTCACTAAAATCACAAAAAAAAAAGAGAATATTATTATTTGCAATGCAGTTCCTCCAAGCGCTGCGCAACAAACAAGAGCAGAAATGTGACATCCATTTATTCTGAGGTAAGACTTTAATTCTGATTGTTTTGCACAGGGCCAAAGACCGATATTTCGGTTTAATTGAAGTTTCTTGTCACTGAACGGACTTTTAAATGTTGTGAAGAATTTATATTTGAGTCAGATTGCGAATTTAACATTTTTGTTGCCATTTTCAATACCTCTCATTGTGGGCGAGGTTACAATTAGCGCAATGTCCATTAGCATCCGTAAATAACATTGTCCATTATTTTAAATTTTGCGGGGAGGTTACAACGCACAAAAAAAAAAAAAACAAAACAAAAAATTGCATTTGTATCCGCTCCTCAATTGTAGATACCCCTTACACAGCTGTGTGCAATGAATGAGTGCTGGCTGGTAATTAATTGCACTCCTTGGAGGGAAATGCCATAGGAAGTAGTCTTTAAAAAGTGAATGTTTTTCGTTAAAAGACAAAAGTTACTTTAGAAAAAAGTAATAGTGGGGCTTTTTGTCGTTGAACAAAATAAGTACAATGAACATACGTTATCAGATTTGCGCAAAATGCAGCTTCACACCACCTTTTGATTATAACACAATATACTATACATCGTCCCGAACCGTGACCAGAGTCGCGAGACGAGCAGAGCACGCCGCCGACGCCCGCTCAGTACAACCGTCCACCCGCTACTACTGTCGACCGACTACTACCTCTCCCGACTCGCGCTACAATATATATAACAACTGTTCCTGGCGACCCGGTGCGTGCCACTACTGTCGTCTGGCGCGGTCCAAGCGCCGACTAGCAACGATAAATAACTCTCTGGTCAGACAGAGATGCTGTCATGCCTCGCCATCGCTCTGGTAATGAATACATACGTGTTGCAGCGTGCGTACCACCGGAACACGCAGTGGCGGAGCCAAAGACTGTGTTGTCGAGGTCGAGTGCGAGCGGGAAGAGAGGCAGCGTCGGCACGGAGATGCAAGCGAGCGCGAGACGCACGGGGGCTGCGGCGTGGCGCGTTTGCGGTCGGCGCCTTTGGTGGCAACGGCCGGGACAAGCAGCGGTGTATGGTGTGGTGCGGGGCGGACAGGGGCGGCGGTGGACGGGGAGGAGGCGGCGCGACGACGGCATGGGGGCGAAAACGGGACGGGGGACGGGGGACGGCGGATGTTGAGAGGCGTCACGCGCGGACAGGACACAGACACAGAGACACACAGATTGGAAAGGGAGGGTGCGCGGTAATAATAGTTGGGAATGTGCGTACCGTGCGGGACGGGAGTGGGCGAGGAACACGGTCGTGGCCCCTGTTTTGGGTGCGTGTGATGACGTCGGTGTGTTGTGGGAAGGGAAGGTGCTGTGGCGGCGGCGCGTAATGGGCGTAGGCCGAAAAGAGAAAGGAACGTCGGCAGTGTGTTGGCAAGCGTCGGTTCGACTGCGACGTTGATGGGCAGGGCAGGGCGAGGTTAATGGTGGTAGGAGTAGGCGTGTGGGCGCACAAAATCTGCCGCTGCAGGCGGTGCCGTAACCGCCATGGCGGGAAGGAGAGAGGGCCAAAGAAAGAAAGAAAGAAAGAAAGAAAGAAGAAAACAAAAAAAAAAAAAAAAAAAAGGAGGAGGGGGGGGGCGAAAGTGGAGAGGCGGTGGTGTGAGAAGGGCGGGGGCGGAAGGAAGGCAGGAAGGACAAGAGGCGAGGCGACGGCTTGCTTTGTGTATCGGTCGGTCTCTGGCTATGCTTCGTTTTCTGCAGCAGGGTCGGTGCGCGGCGTGGCTCGCGGCAGTGGGAACGCCTGGCGGCTGGACGGCCAGCAATGCGGTTGGATGGGCGGCCACAGCACCGCACCTGTGCCCGAGGAGGAGACGCTGGCGGCGGGCCCTGAGGTGAGGCCGGCTCGGCTCGGCTGGGGCTGTGGATGTGTAGGTGTGCGCCGCTGCTGCAACAACGAGTAAAACGCGAGAAGAAGGGATGGCGGTAGAGAGAGGAAAAAAAAAAGGTCGTGTTGTGTTGATGCGCAGGCAGACGCGTACAGAGAGACGAGCCCGGTCTGCAGCAGGGTGTGGCCGTGCCGAGTGCAGAGCAGCGGCGGCTCGGTTCGGTTCGGCCCGGCCCGGCCCGGCCCGGCCCGGCCCGGCCCGGCCCGGCCCGGCCCGGCCCGGCGGGCCGCGCTGTTGTCGCGGACGTGAGCGCCCCCTGGCGGGTGGCCGGAGGCGGCGCGGCGTGTTGGACGTGTGGCTGGTGGCAGTGCACAATTTGCGAGTGGCTGGCGGTGTGGTGTGGCGGTTGGCGCGTCGGGCGGCGGAGAGAGAGAGAGAGGGGGAGGAGAGGTATGTGTTGCGGGCGCCCTTTGCTGCGCTGCGTCGTTGCGTGTGCCGTACAGGGCGGGCGCTTGTCGACTGTGTGGGCGGTGTGGCGAATTGGCGTGAAACGGCTGCCGAGAGGTGTGTGGTAGCGAGCCGGTCGGTGTCAGTGCGAAGGGGAATGTGCGTGCGTTTGGCGGTTTCGGTGTGCTTTTTGCGGCGTGAGAGTGGGGAATTAGTGGGGCCGGCTGTTGTGTTGGTTCCTTGTGTCTTGTGTCGCGTAGCTTGATGGCAACGTGGAAGGACGCCGGTTTCGTTTCGAGCCTTGCGTGTGGTTGTCGACGTTGACTGGTTGGCGTGTGCATGTGTGGGTCGCGAGTGCGTTTTTGGCTGGCTGTGTGTGTGTGTGTGTGTGTGTGTGTGTGTGTGTGTGTGTGTGTGTTTGGGGGGGAAGGGGGAGGCGGTGGTGAAAGTGCAGTCGTTGCCACGGGCGCGTCGTCGGGTGGGGCTGGGGCTGTGCGTCGTGGCGGAAAGGTGGTAGGTTGCGGGAAGCGAGCCCGTCGTTGACGGTGTCGCGTGAGTTGTGACTCGAGTGGGGCGCGGGGCGCGGGACAGGAGCAGCGTGCCGCTGCGTCGTGGTCGTCAGCAGAGGCTGTGCGTGTGCTTGTCCTTTTTGTGGGCGGTTCGTGCGAGGCGTTTTTTGTTTCGTGTTGCCCTAGTTGTTAGTTTATTTTTTTTTTGTGTTTGTTATTTTGAGACGACGACTGGTTGGTGGCGTGCGCGCGAAGTGGCGGTGTGCGCTTCCCGTGTCGTTTTGTTTTTGTTTGGTTTTTTTGTTTTTGTGTGTTTTTTTTGTTTGCACTGGGCCCCGGGGGGTGGGTGGGTGCGTGTGTGTCGATTGCCGGCTGGCGAAAGGTGCGCCATCGGCGGGGTGGGTCGCCGGCACAAGTAGAGGCGGCGGCGTTGTTGCTGTTGTTGTGTGGTGTTTGTTTTGTTCGGCTGTGTCGGCGAGCTGTGTTGCGGTGCGTGTGAATGGTGGTGCAAAAGTGCTGGCGTTGGGGCTGCGACTGCGACGGCGGCGAGCCGCGGGCGCGCATGATAGTGATGTTGTGAACAGCGGCTGTGTACGGTAGTGGTGTTGTTGTAGCACGACGTGCATCCGGGCCGGCGCGGAAAGCGCAGTTGCGGGCGGTTGCCCTTCGGTGCCAGCCATGTCGCGTGAGCGGCGGGTTGCTCTGGTGTCGACACGTGGTGCTCTGGGTTGTTGTGTGGTGCCCTTTGGCCGGTGGGGGTGGTTCGCGTGTGTCTCGTTCGCGCTCGGTATCTGGTCGTGGTCGTGCTGCTCCCCCGTCTGTCGGCGGTTTTCGACGTCGTCTGTACGTTTTTGTTCGTTTGCGGCGTGCCTGCCGACGTCGTCCCGTCGCGACCTTTCAACCGAAAGTGTGGCGCCCGAAGGTGAACGAACGTAACCCTGACCTCGGCGCTTTACGCTGAGCCGAGCGAACCGAACCTAACCTGTGGTGTGGCGAGGTGAGCTCAGCCTGTGAGCCCCTAACGTCTACGTAAGGTAAGCTGTCCGGCTGACGCCTCACGTTTGAACGCTTTTTTTTAACCTAGCACTGACCCCTTAACCTAACGTGTAACCTAACCTAACCTCTGACGCCTGACGTGTTTGAATGCTTAACCTAAGTTTGACGCTTAACCTAACCCAAGTCCCCTTAACCTAACCCACGTCCACCTAACCCTAACCTAACCTAGACGTGTAAACGTAATGTGTAACGCGTAACGTGTAAGGTCGGCTGTCGTGTGTGCTGACGGCAGATTGGGTTGGTCTGTAGATTCGGATTGCGGTTTGCCTCGGTCGAGGGGTTGGGTCGGAAGCGGCGAGGGGCGGCGGCGCCTGTTGCGCAGGCGGCGTCCGTTTGCGGCGGGCAATTGTTGATAAACGGCTGTGAATGTTGGCGGGCGAGAGGAGGAGGACGGCGCGCGATGTGGCCCGACGGCTGCGGGCCGATCGGGAAACGGCGGGAGGGCGACGGAAGGCGATGGGGCGGCGGAGGCGCGTTTGCACGGCCGTCATCGCCGCACGCCTCGGCTTGTGTGGCTGTGGCGCCGGCCGCGCTGGCCGGGCTGCCGCGGCGACGGTGTGGGAGTTTTGCCGAAGGTTTGGCCATTGTGGCGGGTCGTCGGCTGGGGCTGTGGGGGCGGCATTTGGGCGGGGGCGGCGATTCTCGGCGGGCCGACCCAGGCTGTAGCGCGCGGTAGCTGCAGTTTGGCCGTGGTTTGCGGCGCTGCCGTGGCGACTGGTTGGCGACTGTGGTGTGGCTGTGTGTAGCCCCATCCTCGGTGGTTTGAAAGGCGCGGGCGGTTGTGGCGCAGGTTTGGGGCTGCTCCGCACAGGCTGTCGGACGTTGGGCGGTAGCAAGCGCGGGAGGCGCGGCGCGGCGGCGCGCAGAGTGGCGGCCGCTCTCTCGGCCGTCCGCGCCCGCCCGCGACACTGGCTGGGCCTTGTGATTCTCTGCTCTGCTGCTGTGCTGTGCTTGCGTGCCTGCCTGCCGTCCCGCTCGCTCTCGCTCTCGCTCTCGCTGTGTGTTACGCGCGTCGTCGAAATGGCAGATCAGGCGGCTACGAACGAGACTGCTGCGGCACCCGCCGCCACCGGCACTACGAAGAAGGCCAAGTCTGCGTCGTCTGCGAAGAAGCCGCGCGCCAAGCCTGCGCACCCGCGCACCTCTGAGATGGTGACGGCCGCCATCAAGAGTCTGAAGGAGCGCGGCGGGTCGTCGCTGCAGGCGATCAAGAAGTACATTGCCGCGCACTACAAGCTGGACGCGGAGAAGCTGGCGCCGTTTATCAAGAAGTACCTCAAGTCGGCCGTCGTGGCGGGCGAGCTGGTGCAGACGAAGGGGAAGGGCGCGTCCGGCTCGTTCAAGCTTGCCGGCGCCGGCGGCGGGGGGGCGGCCGAGGGCGGCAAGGCTCGTGCTGGCGGTGCCAAGAAGAAGCGCGCCGCTCCGGCCAGCAAGGAGAAGAAGGGCGCCCGTGCGGCCGGCGCAAAGAAGGCTGGTGGCGTGAAGGCGGCGACCGGTCGGAAGGCGGGCGCCGCCAAGAAGGCGTCTGCGGCGTCGGCCGCTCCCGCGGGTGCGAAGAAGGCGGCTGCGGCCAAGCCGGCCAAGGCCAAGTCGCCGTCGAAGGCGAAGAAGGCCGCCAAGGTTCCGACGAAGAAGCCGAAGGCGCCGCGCCCGAAGAAGGCGACGACGCCGTCTAAGGCGAAGGCTTCGCCCAAGAAGAAGAAGTAGAGTAGAGGAGAAAGAGATGGGAGAAAGGAAGGGTTTGGCGCTTGACTCCGTCGTCCCCACCCCCCGTCGTCGTCTAGTGGCGCGCAAGAGACGCGCGGCCCAAAACGGCCCTTCTCAGGGCCATCAAAGCACGTCGGGGAAGGTTTTGATTGTCGTGTTGCGTTTGGTGTGGGTGTCTGTCTGTCTGTCTGTCTGGCGTTTCTGTATGCCCGTGGGGATGCTGTTTGCGTGCCGTGGTGGTTGGATTGCGGGGGTCGGTGGCGGGTGTGGGCGGCGGTAGCGGTAAGCGGTGTTGTTGTTGATTGTCGCCGTGTTTGTGGCGGCGGCCGACGGTTGGTTTTCTGTCACGTTGTTTTGTTTGAATACGTTGGTTGGCTTGCCTGCGTTCGTTCTTCTCGGATGTCTGTCTTGTCTAGTCGTGTCTGGTCTTTGTTGTTTTGTTCCTTTGTGTGTGTGTGTGTGTGTGTGTGTGTGTGTGTGTGTGTGTTATGTTTTGCAACGGGGGGCACGTTGAGATGTGGAAGGAGTCGGCGGGGATTTCGGTGGCGTGTAGAGCGAGCGAGCGCGCCTGCCTGGCCGTTGGCCGTCGGAGTGGAGTGCGGGTTTGTTTTTGTGTTTTCGAAACGAAAGCGGCGGCCGGCCGGCCAGCCACCCGTGCGGTGTGACGTCGGCCGTTGGGTATTGTGCGCTTTGAGCGCCGGGGGAGGGATGATGTGTGATTGTTGCGCGCTGCTAAGCAGGCAGGCAGAGTGAGCGGGTGTGGCGGACGGACGGGAAGTGGTGGTTGTTGTTTTTGGGTTGCGGGGCGAGAGGCAGGCGACCGACAAAGTTTGCTCGCGACGGAGAGATGTTAGTGGCCCTGAAAAGGGCCGTTTTTGTTTGTGCGGTGCGGTGCCGCGGCGCGGTTTAGGCGCGCTCGCCGCGGATGCGGCGCGCGAGCTGGATGTCCTTGGGCATGATGGTGACGCGCTTGGCGTGGATTGCGCACAGGTTGGTGTCTTCGAAGAGGCCGACGAGGTAGGCCTCGCTGGCCTCCTGCAGGGCCATGACTGCGGAGCTCTGGAAGCGCAGGTCGGTCTTGAAGTCCTGGGCGATCTCGCGCACTAGGCGCTGGAATGGCAGCTTGCGGATGAGCAGCTCTGTGCTCTTCTGGTAGCGCCTGATTTCTCGCAGGGGCGACGGTGCCCGGCCTGTAGCGGTGGGGCTTCTTGACGCCTCCGGTGGCGGGCGCGCTCTTCCTCGCCGCCTTGGTGGCGAGCTGTTTGCGCGGCGCCTTTCCGCCGGTGGACTTGCGGGCCGTTTGCTTTGTGCGGGCCATAGCGGTAGCGGAGCGGCGTGCGTGGAGGTTAGGTGCGGCGCGGCGTCCGGTGCTGCCTTGACAACGGGCCCGCGCGCCTCCGTGCTGCGCTTATATGCCCTCGGTTGCGCGTGGTGGGGGGAGGGCGGGGCCAGAGTCTATATAGGGGGGCGGCGGGCGCGCTGGGCGCAGACCGTAGCCGACTCGCCAGCCGCTGCAGCTGCTGTTTGTGCACGTTTTGCTTTGCCCGAGGAAGGAAGGATGACAGGCCGCGGCAAGGGAGGAAAGGGGCTCGGCAAGGGTGGCGCCAAGCGGCACCGCAAGGTGTTGCGCGACAACATCCAGGGCATCACGAAGCCCGCCATCCGCCGCCTGGCTCGCAGGGGCGGCGTGAAGCGCATCTCTGGTCTGATCTACGAGGAGACCCGCGGGGTGCTGAAGGTGTTCCTGGAGAACGTGATCCGCGACGCGGTGACGTACACTGAGCACGCCAAGCGCAAGACTGTGACGGCCATGGACGTGGTGTACGCCCTGAAGAGGCAGGGGCGCACCCTGTACGGTTTCGGCGGTTAGGCTGCGTCGCAGCGGGCGCTGGCCTTCCCGCGGCCGTGCTTGTGGGTGGGAGAGACTAGGAAACGGCCCTTTTCAGGGCCACCCACACTGTTCGGAAGTTGAAAAGTGCGAAAGAGTCTGTGTTGTTTGTTTGTTTGTTTCTTTCTTTCCGTTTGAGCGACGTGATGTGACTGGGAGGGGAGAAGGAAAGGAAACGTGTCATGTGGCTGGCTGTGTGTGGGAGCTGCTTCGTTTGTGTTTGTTATTGTGTGTCGTTGTATCGATCGCGA